>NW_028289440.1:0-257500 GCF_059628265.1 Tinamus guttatus
TAAAATACATTTGTTGAAGCATTTCTGATATAAATAAGGGAATATTTGCACCATTTTTCTGGTTGCTAAGAAGGACTACAGACTGATAATATTCAAAAAACAACAAACAGAAACGATGTAGGGAATGGTTACTTGAATGACAAGAAAGTGAAAATCTAGGATTGAAGTTTTAAATGTCAAGGCTCAAAACAGCGAGTATGTTTCGTAGAAGAATACTATGGTCTTATTTAAAATTATAATGTTCAAAGACCTGATTGATGTTGATATTTTTCAGAATTGGATCACGATGCTATTTAAAATTGTATTCAGACCAAATTCTTCTTTTTCGTACTTGAAGAGACACAGTTGTTTTGGTAGCAGTGTTCAGGGAAGGACCTTGAACATTTCTTTGTTGTAGGTGCTATGTATACAAAATAAAAGAAAAAATCCCAGCAGAGCATTATAGGATGGTATATGCAGAAAAGGAAAAATTTGAAACTGCAGTCTTAGATACACAGATGGTATTTATCTGTACATACATATAAGAGAAAACTCACTTGGAATTGCTGTCATTTGGCCACCTAACTTGCCATTATCTCAGCATTCAAGTGAAAGAGTCCCAGAGCACTTAAGTTATTCTGACAAAGAAAATAAAATTGCCAGAGGGAAGTTCTGTCCTCTTATTTGTGTGCCATTCACCTGTGTGGCTGAATTTAGTCAAAATGGATCTCAGATTTATGGTATGTCTCAGCTTAGAAAAGTGCAAAAGCAGTCAGATGGGCATAAAAGAGATGGACATTAAAAAAAAAGAAACCATTGTAAATTGAACTGTAAGTTGGAATGTATGGCTCCACTTTTTTACCTGATAAAAAACAAACAAACAAACAAAAATGTCTTTCATTTTCACTGATGGTACTGTAAGTCTGTAATATCATAGATGGAAATAAATTCACTGGTGTCATTATGTTCTAAGAGAGGCATGTCATAAAGTCTCAGAACAGCTTCATCTGCAAAGTGAATTATTGACTTTTTGAATTATTGACTGTAGTGCTGAAAGATATTTTTATACAGTTACAAACTTTTGATATACTTTTGTGTAAGAAAAGCTTACACAAATACTTATATATAGGAAAATGTCATAGAAGTTGTTTATGCCTCTTTCAAAATCTCAAAGTCCGTATGATATGATATGATATGATATGATATGATATGATATGATATGACACGATATGAGGTCATTTCTAAGTTATTTTGATATATGCTGCTTGTATAATAGAATCATCTACAGAAACGTACTTCATAGTAATAGAAAGCAGAAATAAATGAATATATATATTTTTTATGTTCACACCCACCTGTTTAAGCAAAATGCCTGTTTGTCTATAAAAGTTAATTCTTCTATGAGGGATGCTCTGCTAACTTGAAACATTAACAAAGTGGGTGTCTACATTTGAGTTACTGTCTACTGAACAAGCTGCTCAGATGAGACAGCAGTCCTAACTCTTGCATATGATGAACAGGAACAGTTGATACTTCTTAAAAGATCCTTCAAAAGGTGTTTCTAATCTTGTGGGAAAAACAAAACAAAACAAAAAACCCCACCAATTTCTATGGCCCTATGCCTACTTCACAGTAGCATGGGGAGATAATGGTTAAAAATTATAGAAAATGAAACTATAGTTAGTCTGTACTCAGAAGAGAGTTCACATCAATGGTGTCTTCTTCATCATAAACAGGTATAGAGAATATGTGAAGAAAAAGTAGTTCAAGATAGTTTACATTCACATAACACACTAAACACAGATTGTAAACAATGATAATCAAAAACACCAATACTCATGTACTGGAATGTTTATTGTGTGAATTCCTAATTTTTTGACAGAGAGAATTAGTTGTAACAGAATGTGTTTTATGAAGAGTATCTCATTGTCTCTTATCTCTGTTTTGTGATAATAACTTCCTTTTCTTCATTTTTTTTTTCTAGCAGCATTTCAGAGTCAGGTGTTAAAGCATTTCTTTTACTGAATAAAGTGGAAGGCAGCTTCAATGTTCAGCTATAATAGAGACAAATGACACCTTCATTCCCGGCAAAACTGGATGGAGGTAATTACTGCGGCTGTCATAGTCCTGGCACAGATCACTGCTTATAGAATAGTCCCATCCCTACTAAAAAAATATGGCTTTCAGTGGATTTTTTTCCTCCTGTAACTGTCCAATACGATTAGAAGATTTTGTATTCTAAGTCCCTTTTTTTCATAATAATATTAACATGAAAAACAACTAATGAGCCATTACTAAGTTGGATGTCCCACTTGTGCATCCTGTTAATAGGATAATAAACTAACAGAAAACTCTTTCTTGTAGCTTTGATAAAGTATATGCTCTTTGACAATACACTTCAGATTGCCTTAAGTGCTCAACATGATAATGGTAGATTATTAATTATAAGTAAAGCCGAAGAAACCAGTTTTGACTCATTTGTCTTTGTACCTTTTTCTTCTTCTTCTTCTTCTTCTTTTTTTTTTTTTTTTTTTTTTTTGTGGGGGGAGGGCAGTGTGAGGAAATAAAATTCATTCATAACAAAGAACAAAATCTGGCAGCAGATGATCAGGAATCTATACCTTACATGCAGCTGACTGCTTACAAGTCTAAAAATAACTCTTTGTTTCTGTATTAGAAGCATGCAGTTCAGGAATGAAGGAAGTAGGGAACTAGATTGCTGTTTATTTACTTTATTCTCCACTTACAAATGCATTAGTTGGAAGCTCTTAAGGTTGGTAATTACCCTTTTTTTCAGATTAATTGAAAGAAACAACTATGGGCTTCAAACCAGAAGGGACACATATCATTATGCAAAACAAATCTGTAAGTCCATTCAGTAATTAAATTTGTTTAGATTAATGTTTTCATTGCACGCTGATAAGTAAGGAGGTAAAAGTATGTTTGTGTATGTTGTGAGTGAGAAATAGGAAAAGACAGTTCAAACACAGCTGGGGGAAGCGGAATATGCATTGTCCTGAAAGGAACCCAGAGAAGGGGTTAGGTCAGCTGCTGGTTGAAAAGCCCTTGAGGATGTGAGCAAGGAACTTGTCTCCTATGATTTGATTACTCCTGTTCTCAGGGAAACAGCACTTTATTTATTTTTAGTGAATGAGAATGACTATGTCACATAAATACATGACCTCATCATTAAGTTCTCCTCTTGATTTCAGAAGTCTGAAAAGAATCCAAAGTATGACTTTTTTATCATTTCCTAGACTAAAGTTACTAATACTTGTGAATTCTCCAAATTATTCAGGCAGATTATTTTATTGGCTTCTAGCATATAATACATATAAAAGAAAATGCACAATTCAATTAAATAAACGTCATAAATGCCTTAAATAAACTTAGGTCCTGCATTTTTTTTTCATTTTTTTTCTTTCCTTTATTTTTACACCAAGCAAAAAAAAAAAAAAAAAAAAAAAAAAAAAAAAAGCAAAGTTCCTGCAGTGCAAGTGCCAAAAGTATATAGATACTATCCTCATAACCAGCTGTATCCCTTGGAGCTTCTCCCATCTCAGCCAGTAAGAGTCCTGTACCAGATGAGCTGGCAAGGGCAGCATCACTTGAAGGTATCTGGTGCACCCTCCTTAAGCCTCTGGCTGTGGATTAGTTTATATTGGCTAATCGCTTCTGTTTCCATCTAGTTCTCATTGAATGAAAATCACTTGTATTAGTTATTACATAAGAAATAATTGAAATCTTATAATTTGCAGTTGCTGTTTCCCATGGTTTCAAGCTAAGCTACAAATCCACAGCAAACATTTGTGCTTTAAATGTGAAGGGAGAAATCTACAGTGGCATACTCACTAGGGAGTGTTTTATTTTGATCATTTATAAATGATTATTTTGCACATATTTTTGGAAAATGAAACAACAAAGAGAATCATCATCTACAATACAAAAAAATGCTTATCTTTCTATTCTGTGAGTGTATACACATTTGATTTTCATGATTCCCCTTAAGATTTCAAGAATCACTTCAGAATACTGAATGTTTTGCTTTCTGTTTGTTTGAAAATTTGATCAAAGAAAGTTTCTCAGTTTCAATGGAGCTCAGTTTGTGTTCGTTGCGTTAATACTTAAATTTAGCCATGTATTCACTACTTCATTCACTACTTACCTGAAACACTGGGAAATAGAGTATGGTTAATAATAAAAAAGACCTCAGCAGGAACAGGATAGCTTAGATGACAAATTTATACAATTTATTTTAAGCTATAAGTAATTTGTTCAGATGTACCCTTGTTAAGGAAAGTTTCTGACTTTTTTTTTTGGTAGATTATAGCTTCTAGTATAAGCTTCTAGCCTCCTTCCAAATACTGATGGAGAAGTGTCTACAGTTGCAAGCCTACCATCAAGAGTAATGTACCTAGTCTGCATAATCACAGCACAGAGACAAATTTCCACAAGACTGAAGTGTAAACTACTTCCTACCTCCTGCAGCATTTTAAACTCACATGTTAAATTCCTTGGAAGGAAGAATAGCTGAAGCTCAGATTGCCTCAGTTTTATGAATCTTTTGTTAATAACTTAGATTGTCAAGACTGTCAATCAGCTATCTTAAATAATACAAAATTAATAATTGGACAAAACCATAAATTAAAATAACTGTGTTATTTAATAAGTAGAGAAATTAAGGAAAGAATGAAGCGTTTTCCATTATTTCTTATCATCTTCAGTATTGACAGTTTGCAACATTCTACAGTCACAGCTTTCTTCCAATCCCCTAGAATTTGTCCTCCTCTTTTTGTTCTCCCCCCAATCCCTCCCTCATTTCTCTGACCTCCCTGTCCTGGACTGCTTCTGAGCTATGTATAGACTAATTAACCGTAAAGACAATTAACATTTACCATGCAGGCTTTCCCTAATTTGGATCTTTCTTTCCTACCCGGAGATTAATTTTTAGTAAACTTGTTGTAAGTTGATGTCTTTGAAATCCTTCTGTTCTCTCAATTTTGACTGAAATCAGACAATAACTTCAAAAGGAATCAAGAGAGAACTGGCAGTGTGATTCTGTGAGCCATCTTTCCTTCAAAGATGAGGCCAAAAGTGATAAAAGGAAAACAATAACATCTTGACTAGGGCATTTTAAAGAAAGCTCTTCATCCAGAATAAAAGCCAGGCTGTCCTGAGATACAAAAGCTTCACAAGGTTTGAGATTGTGTTTTCTACTGTGTCCTTACAGCATAGTTTGTTTGTCTGAGAAGCTATTTCTCAGTACTTTCCACTTTCAGGAATAATATTTAGGTTCTTAAGTTTTTTTAAAGAAAATATCTTCAAATTACCTTAAAATTTGGCAAGTTTCACTAAAAAGTTACAGATTCTTGGGAGGAACTCTGCAGCCTTCCAATCCTATAAAAATGGTTGGTCTTATGACAACCTGTAGGCAATTATCACTTACTGGAACGATTTAAGATTTCATCATTATGTAAGTTGGTACATATCAGAATTCAGTGATATGCACCAAATCTTTAAATATAGTTTTGAAATTCCATGTTAAAACTCAGAGTTTTAAAAATGGTACCGCCTCTTCAAACATTGAGAGCACTAGAGTTTGAAATGATCAAAAATTGTGTTTGGTTTTCACAAACATACAATATTCTGTTTATTCTACTGAGATTTATTTTGTTTATTTTCATTTTCTCATTAATTTGAATTATTCAAAAACTTACATGAAGGAGTGTGAGGCATTTTAAGTAGATAAAGGAAACATCACCACATAATCACAGTCCTTTGTGAAAATTTATTTGGATTTTATTTATTCTATTTAATTTTGTTTAATTCTAATTTAGTTTGAGAAAATAATTTTACTATCTCCATGTCTTCCATCTTATTACTGCATTATATGTGTTTTCATTTAACAGATGAATCATATAATAAAGTGTACCCATATTCGTGGGATGTATTACACTTTCTAGAAATGTGCTTACGGATCCAAAGACTGGATCCTCTAGAAAGAGGAACCCTGCCAAATGAGGTTTGCAATAAGAGCTACCTGTGCTGGAAAGGCCTCACCATAGTGATTGCTGTCATCTATTAAGCTGTAACTTTCAGAAATGCTAGATTGTTTTTACATATTTTGTTGTTAAATTATTATATTCTCTTTAGCACAAAGTTTTTTTGTTTTGTTTGTTTGTTTTTTGGGGTTTTTTTTTGTACTTTATTATATTTATTAACAAAAAAAAAAAAAATCCTTTGTTGTTGACTTTCACTAATGTTACATACACATTACAGAAGGCAACTGTAGCCAGTCACACTCTGTTCGGTCCCTCCAATCCTCCACCCAGTACAGAACAGGATATATTTTTTCCTATCCTTTTAAACTGTAGGCAAATCTTCACGTACTATTTTACTTTGGTCTGTGCCCAATCCCACTGATTTCAGCAAACTTTGCAAAAATATCATGATCCTCCTTCCACATATGTGTACCAAAATGTTCAGTACAGCAAAGAACAACACACACTTTAATTAAATGTTTTTGTTTGTTTGAATTTTAATAAATGGCACATTAAAATATTCATAATTTGCATACTGTTACTCATCATGTATAGTATGTTATTGTTCAAATCTTCAATGCTGCATTAATAACCTCATACTTGGCAAAGACTCAGTGCAGCTTTATGAAACATGGTATATAATTAAAAATATATTTTTTCCTTCTAGTCAGCCATAATATTATAATGCCAGATTTTTTTTTCTTTTTTTTTTGAGAAAGCAACTGTCTCTAGGTGAAAAATAAAACAAGTAAAAATACCTCCTAGCATTTCTTCTGAGTTATGGTTTCTTCCTAAGTTTCATTGCCTTTTATCTTCGAATTTCAGTTTGCTGAAAATGAGTTGTTATTTTTCCCAGCTTTCTAATTGTTTCTCAGAAAAAAAAAATAAAAATAAAAAGGACTCTAAATAAGCTACCTGCGATCATGATCTGCCCGGCTTGATCAATATATGTGGCTTGCTCAGCATCTTAATTCAGCCAAATCTAAAGCCTTTCCCAATGCTTTGATTATACAGATATGGTCGTAAAGAAAACAACTGATGAACTGCTTTTCTGATAGTCCATATGTTGAAGTTTAAGCTGAGGTCATAGATTAGGGAATGTTATGCCATGTCTGCTTCAGAATTAAATTCTTGCAGACTCTCCTGTGCTAGAATAATATCACATATTGGTGTCTTCACTGGGAGTCTCATTAGAATGGTAAAAAATCAACCATAAACTAGAAAGATCCTTCTGTGTCACATTCCAAAGCTCTTGAAATTCACCAAATTTAAATCTAAGTGTATCTGAGTAATATAATTAGGCTTACATGTGCACAGACATTATGATAAGTTTTTTAATTACAAGAATACATTTCCATTCTTCCCAGAAGTAAATTCTAGTGTTCTTACTTTAAAGTATAGGACTACTAACACTTTAGAAAAAATAAAAATAAAAGTGCTTCATAAATCTTGCAAAGTATATAAATAAATAAATAGATAAAAACAAAACCACATGCTTTCTCTTAACTTCATTGATAAAAGTAGTGATTTTTTTTCACAGAATCTTTCCAAACCTAATAGGCTAGACCAAACACATTGTATGAAAAATCTCAATCTATCTCATTAATAAATATTAGTAAGGTAATAAGAAAGCAAAAATAGGCCTTGTAAATGTGTACATCATGTCATGATAATTAATTATAAGCTCTTGGTGTATGTGGCCCTTCACATATTAGTATCAATGGCTAAAAGAAAGATGTACTTTTTTGTGCTTATTATATTTTGGATGATACACTGGAATCAAAGGTATTTTTATAAGTATTGTTGCATATATATCTTGCTGAAACAAAATTTCAAGACAGGTGGTAGAATTAATCCTACAAGAAACAGGAAAAAAAAAATTAAAAGTTCTTCCATAGTAGGTGTGTCCACTTACGCCAGATCAGAGTTGATATGAGAAGAAACCTTGCTGTGTCATTTTCATGTAAAGTCTTTTAAAAATGAGTGCCTCCTGAATACATTCTTTTCTCTAGAGAGGAAATGTTTTTTTTTTGTTTCAGAGACAGACAAAGGTATGGTCTGGATGTGAATAGATTGCAAATCAACGTGGACACAGTGAATAGAAATAGCCAAAGAGAACCTCTGCCTGTCCAGAAGATCAAGCCCATTTTATATTTCTTCTCTCAGGAAAAGTGAATACCGGCAGAGGATGAAAACTGAGTTCCACTAGGAATTTTCTTTCAAGTAAGCAAACAAAAATGACCGCATTCTTAGTAAATCATAAAGTTTTCTTTCCTTTTAAGTCAGTGGTCAAATTGCATCTAGACTTTCATTCTGTAAAGAAAATATAATTAATCTTGTACAATATTTTCAAGAATGTATAATCAAAGATCTAAAATATATTGCTTTATTTTGTTGCCATGTTATGCAGTGTTATTTACATAGTTTGTGAGTGGAAGTTTTTCATTCCTTCTATGGATAAGCATTGGAAGGCTTTGCGGATTTTGTTTAGTGTTACCCTCTAAAGCTCTACTTTAGAGGAAGTATTGTATCATATGGCATAAGTTACTAAAGCCACTGTTTTTGAAAAGTAGCAACGTTCTGAAGAAATCTAATAGACCAGTTGTTCAAAAATCTTTCAGAACTTCACTGAAATCATTTTAGAATTCTAAGAAAATTTTAAAATTTCCTATAGGTATCACCACTTAAACATGTTGCTCAATAAAAATTGGCCAGGAAACACTATTGAAAACTGAACTCCATGAATACACACACTGCTTATGTTTTGGATGGTTTCTTCTTCCAGCTTTGACTCTCTCTAATTGGCTGTTTCAGAACAACATCCAAGAATAATTGTGCAATGCTGGGGGCACTTTATTCCAGATCCTTTGTTCCCAAGAGGCAAAGTCTTTGCAGTCTTTCTGCTGTTCTCCAGCACTATCCTAGCAGACTTAGCGCTCTGCTGCCTGCTATCCAAAACATAAAACAAATTCTCTCAGTTTCATACAATAAAAAAAAAAAACAAAACAGTACTCAGTTGGGCCATGACAGTCTCACATTATTTAGATACTCTTAGCAACCAATGGAAGTAAATAATGATGACTGAGAATGACTGGAGCTCAGCATGAACAAGTGCTGTATGCAATGTTGATGAAGACAGCCTGCTCTAGGAGAGGTAGCCATGATCAGTGTGGACATACGTTGATCTCCACAGCTCAGCAAGAAGGCCAGAAATGTTCTAAAATAAATGCATTTAGCAGTACCCCCAGCATGTTAAAATGATTCTGAACTCCAGCTGGATGCAGTTACCTATGTGATGATCATTCTTATGCGAAGGCTTCCTCATAAGAAAGCACAGTTTATAGAGCTGGGACTAACTATATGGACAGGGTTTTGGTTCCCTTTATTATATTCTAATTGCTCCTTATGCCACTGTCAACCAATAAAAACTAACTAGAAAGACAACCTAAATCATAGCAGAGAATTACTGAAGACTACTATCAAAGGAGTGCCAGAGCCATGTTTAATTTACTGCCTAGATTTGCAAAGCGAGTCTTCTTTTTAAGATGAGCCATGGTTTAGATCATTGCTTTAGGGGATTATTAGTCACCATGGGCAGAAATGTAAGTCTTGATTGCAATCTAGAAAGTAATAAAATATAAATAAATTATGGTTCATCTTATAAAACTCTTCCATTACAGGCTAACATAATGCAGCATCACTTTCCCCAAATCACATTCTTATTTAGATTCATTAGCAAAAGACAAGTAGTGAAAACCAATGGCCCCATCTCTCTTTATTAAGTTAAAATCTAGGTTATAATTACATACTTATGTAACAGTGATGGGATCTGCGTGCACATTTGCCTAGCAGTTATTCTCCTACTAATGTCTTACAGTACTAAAATATTTGTGGCAGATTTGTGATATGAGAAAGTCTTAACTACTTCAGATATTCAAAAATAATCTCGTTTTTTAAAACTGATTTAAAAATCATAGAAAATGTAATATAACATAAATGTAAAATAATTCTTTGTACTCCATAGATGGAATTCAGCTTATCCATCTTCTCATGCCTCAACTGTACAGAGATAATACATCTGAGATAGTCAATCTAGGTACCATTTTTCATCAGACACTTTCTGGATGCAGCTTATCTGCCCCATTGCGAGGAGCTAAGAAGAATTATCTAACACCTAAAAGGTATGTACTGTGGCTGTTGAGGAATTCAGCATCTCTGTTCATACTCAGGGCTCTTCTACTCAGATGTGTAGCTATATCATAGTTAAAGTCAGTACTACTGACCTATGCCTGGACTAACACATGCATTAAAAGTTAGCGTAGTTTGGACTAGGTAAGATATTGTGAGATAATTACTTTTTTAATTTTTCCGCAGATTGAAACAGGTTTAGATCTGTCTGGTTGGCAATGAAGACAGATGGATTATCTGAACCCGGTTACATGAACCTCCTGGCTCCATGAGTAGCAGAATGCTGAGATGAATGTCACCGAGCCAATTAGTACAAAGGAAATAATAAATTAAATATAAGTAAATATAAACATAAAAATAAATAAAAAGTTTCAGTCAGCAATACTGGGAGGTATGACTACACTCAAATAACTTTTGTTAGCAAAAATTATCTTTTACCTCACCTGTATATGCCTTTTTCAGTCAGTGTGTGTAGAAAGAAGTCTAATGCTGTAATACCCTGAAGTCTTATCAGGATATTTATGCAGGTACAGCGATAGAGTAAGTGTTCCCAGGCATCCCAGTTTAGCCAAAAGTGCAGTACACTGTTGTACCTGAATTCGTTATTCCTGTTTAGAAGTAGGACGAATTGATTTGGATGTAATGCTTTTATATTCTGGTTATAAAACTTCTGAGTCCTGGTTTATAATACTTTGAGTGCTTTATTTTTTGGTGCACTCTTTCAAATCTATTCATATTATCTATAACTAATGTCTGCGTTGCAATGTTTAGGTCCCATAGGACCCTAACTCTCAGGAAGTCCCAGGAGCTCTTCTCAAGAAAGTGTAACAGGGAAGTATGCACATATCATTTAATCTTGTACACAGACAGAAGACAACACAAGCTTATAAATAGAATTCATTTTAGCTTCTTAGTAGTTCTTTATCACAAGTTCCAAAAAAAAACCCAGAAGTTTAATTCTGTCAAAGAAGTGAGAATAACATAGTGAGCTATGAGCTATCACACAGGGCAGTCTGATCCTGGAAATGAAACTGGAAGAGAAAAAGACTCAATGATGAAAAATGAGTTTCAGAATATCCGTAATGATATTTTATGTAATTTTGTAGAGATAATCTATGTAATGTAGGTTATCCACTGGAAGACTAGCCTTGAGCCACTTTTAGCAGCACCTCTGGTAATTCAGGCAACATCCCAGTGACTCAAATACAAACATAAGGCACCCTGAAGAGAAATATTTGACAGGCCTGAGGCGCCCCAATGGATCAACACATCTGGTAACATCTGGTAGTTCATAATCTGTCTCCAAGACTGTTACACAGGAAAAGAATACTCCAAGTACATGGTATTTAGAAATACTGTTCTTTTGAGGCATAGCCACAGAGAACCCAAGAACCCAGAAAGTGTAGACAATTAGTGGTTTTGGGGTTTTTTTGTTGTTGTTTGTTTGTTTGTTTGTCTGTTTTCTTTTCCTTTGAAGTCATTCTATTACACTTAGGTAGCAATATAAGCCTGTGTGAGGCACATAACCATTGCTCAGCTATAAGGGAATTGCTGGCCTCAGCTTAATAATCTCCCGATCTTTGGCCTTCTCTCTCCTACTCCACAGCTCCAATCATGTCTGCTTGGCAGAAGCCCCTACCTCTGTCATAGTGCAGGAGTGCTGGTGACATATGATCCAGCAGTCTGTGATCACTGTGGAAAGACACTTGAGCAGGACTTCATGCATTGATGTTTTGCGATGACTGGTTACTAGGAGGTAATGCAATGTAGGGAAAGTATTTCAAATGCTAATGGATGAGGGTGAGAGAGGTAGGCAAAAATCATCCCTGACTGACATACTCCTGACTGGCATGGCTCACTGGCTGCCAGTAGGTTTTGTCTGCCTTCATCTCCCCATGACTCTTAACTGCATGGAAGGGACCTCTGGTGGAGCCAACATCTATGCAATCTATTTCAAATAAAAATGAATCCTTGAAGCAGATAAAATTCACTTGATTTAGAAGAAGAAAAGATCAAAAATGCAGTATGGATAGCTCTTCTGGTCTCTAGAGAGCACAGATTAAAAAAAAAAATAGAGAAAAAAAAGAGATTGAAGAAAAAGCAATCAACCTGAACACAGGATAGTAAGAGTAGAGGGAAAGAAGATAAGGTTCTTGAAGATACTAACTACTTCCAGGCTTAGGCAGATAAAAGAAAGTCTGACTTAAAAGCAGACTTACTGCAGAAAGTAAGTCATACTATAAACATGAATAGGAGTGAGGCACTATTGGACCACTGATATGTATAATATGTGACTTGGAGAGAAGGGCTTCAGTTCCTCCAAAGAAATTTCATTAAGTCAAAAAAGAATTATTACTTCGTTTAATCACTAACTCAGGAAAAAAAAAATAGGGAAGTAACTTACCAAGAAATCAATATTTGGAGATAGTAGGATAATACAGTCCTTGATAAACACAAAAGGACTCACTTTAACCAGTTCTTAACAAACTACTGGTTGTTTCAAAACTAATCAATAGATTAATACCTATGTCATCTTTCTGTTGGGTTTTGATTATCACTAGCAAGTTCCAGATCTGGCTTCTTGACAGGAATGAACATTAAATCTGCCTGGGTAATCATGAACTATTCTTACTCTCAGTGACTAAAGCAAAACAGACAACTGAAAGAAAAAGAGGAAGAGAGGTGAAGGAGAAAGGATTATTGGAAGAAAAGGAAATCAAATGTGTTTAAGAAGGAAGATGCTAATTGACAATAAGCCAGTTATTGCCTCTCTCCTAAAATCTAAAGAGAATATCATTGGTTTATTTTTATAATGAAGAGTACCATTACAGATAATTATTTTCCTTCTTTAAACCTACTCAGTTCACAGTACCTTAGCCCAACTGTTGCACTGAGTTTTTTGCTCCAACCTATTTCTTCCTTAATCGAATCATTCATCACCCTTGCTCATACCTATTCTCCACATGGTAGTGGGATGAGGAAACTCCAGGGTACTATGCATCTCACCATGACATGCATAGCCACAGAGTCAAATTAACTGCACTGGGTAATTGCCTGGTTTACTCACACACTGTAAAAGGAGTACATTACCTTTTTCTGTAGCTGGCATGGATTACTTCATTCAAGTATTGTCAATAATATGCCATGGCTTGGCAGACTGACAGCCAGATATCATCCTCTTTGGTGTGCTAGACACCTTGATATTCTTTGACTCCGCATGCAAATATAGAATTTAAATGGAGTTCCTTAGTTAATACAGGTAAAGCAAAGCTTGCTTCATTGAGTCTGACATGATTAGTGTCAGAGGTGTTTGATATTAATGTGTGGGTTTGATATTCATGATATTCAATGTATTCATAATCACATTCAATCATGCTCCTACAGCAGCATTTGGGGATGTTGAAAATGTTGCAGTTTGAAAGCCGCAGTGGTAGTGGTGGTGGGGGGGAAGGAGATATCAAAAAAAAAGTATCGGATTCACAAACAGTCTGTGGACTGTAGGTCCGATCGCCTTCCTAGGAGCGAATCGAGTTCCCAAATAGCGTGATCCACTATAAGCTCGACCCTGGCAGTATCGGATTCACGAACAGTCCGTGGACCGTAGGTCCGATCGCCTTCCTAGGAGCGAATCGAGTTCCCAAATAGCGTGATCCACTATAAGCTCGACCCTGGCAGTATCGGATTCACGAACAGTCCGTGGACCGTAGGTCCGATCGCCTTCCTAAGAGCGAATCGAGTTCCCAAATAGTGTCACCAACTATAAGCTCGACTCTGGCAGTATCGGATTCACGAACAGTCTGTCAACTGTAGGTCCAATCGCCTCCCCCCAAACAAGTAGTCGAGTTCACAAACAGTATGATTTATTCAAATGCAACATTTACAAAGCAGGTTTCGGATGTCAGTACAGGAAATTCTCTACTAGAGCGTGGGATTTTTAGCTAGCTCTGATGTACAAATGTGCAATCATCACTCACCCCAGAAGATGGGAGAGGGCTCTCAGTCTCGAGTCTCCTCAGGCAGCGTCCCAGCGCGAGGGGAGGGAAGGGGGATCAGCCTGTCGACTGACCCAGGAGTTACGATGGTTTCTTCCCTCCAGACTTTCATCCTTAGTTCACCTTTTATACTTTTCTTTACATTCAGGTGGAGCTTGAGTGACTAGAGTCATACTTAATATTGTTATTGATTGGTGAAAAAGTTTCTCGCTTTCATTTAAAGGTACAGTCCACCGAAAATCTAGAGCGCATCCTCAGTGAGGGGTGGTCGTACCTCGGAGGCGGGTAACTTTTGGGATGGAAGTATGGTTTTCACATTATAATGAGCAAAGTTCAAGCAAAGTTCATCATTTGCCACCTTTGCTGGCTCAGCACCGGACATGTTATCGTATATCTCCCATTAGACAGCTGCTGTGCGGCTTATCAGCAGCCCAGCACAGGGAGTGCAACAGAGTTTGGCCGCGGAGCCTTCACCCCGCTCCATCCTCCGTTACTCCCTTTTGCAGCTGCGAGGAGGGCAGATTGCATTGCCCAGGGAACCGTGGAGGAGCAGAGTCCGTGCATACCAACCATCCTGGAAGTGGCAACTGTGTAGCACCCCAAGCAGGCCTCTGTAATGCCAGAGCTGTATTAGGCCCTAGTTTTCCTCTCAGTTCCTGCTTTCAAACAATTCTTCCACAAACACTTCTTCCACAGGGGAAACCTGTGAAATTTTCTGTGGCAATAAGATTGCAGGAATTCTGACTACAGCATTTTTTATCATTAGGGTCTTTATATGGTTCTCCTTTCATAAGGGTGGTATCTCAAAACTCACCTTGATTTTGCACAGTTCTGTGGCTTTTCCCTAGGTTTTTTAGAAGCTCTTATAGTAGTATAGTAGTGTAGTAATGTATGTTTGCTAATAAGTGTATGATTACTTTCACAGGTCCTCATTACTTTCAGAGTCCCCCATTGCATCCCTCCCCACTCTATTGCTGTATGTAAACCATATTTAACTGGCTGCTCTGCAGTCCCATTTCTACTTTTTTATTTACCTTTATATCCTATCTTCAGCTTCGCTCAAAGGAGACTGGAACTGAGGTGGGTTCTGAGGTTTGCAATTTTATATAAAGGCACTGAGGTCTTTTTGTAAACTTAGCTCTGGCTACTTAACTACTGGAAACACCTTTAAATGTCTCAGCTTCTGCTCACATTAGGTTGCTCCATGTCTAAAGCAGACACAAGAAATAAACAAACCAAAAAAATTCCCAAATTTCATTTTTTATGTTCAAATCATCTTGTTAAGAAATCGTCCTAATCACAAACAGGAATTTATGAAGCCAATAAAAGAAGAAAACCTCAAACTAAACCATACCACTGCTTTCCTCAGAAAACACAGTCATTCAATAAGATGGTTAAAACAACAACATTGTTTGGTATTTAATCCTTCTTTTGTACTATCTCATGGGGTGAATGAGTAACAAGCCAATTAAATTTAATTAGGTATTTTTATTTTCTAAAAAGTGAGAAAGATAACACAAAAAGCATCCAAAGTATTCAGATGAATAGGTTTTGTACTAGATAGTTGTCATAAAGATATCTATATTGATAATTAAAAATATTGTACCAGCTCATTTTTTAAAGAACAGATGCCTTAAGAGAGCATATTTCATATTTTAATGAGAATACTTAAATAAATAAATAGAGTGAATAAGATTTCATCTTACAATTCCTCCTATATCAAGCTTCTACAAGATGTTTTAAGACCATGTATTTTACTGTCTTCAGAGAATACTGGTGCAGGTTCTGGAGTATGCAAATAATCATGCATTAACATTGATAATGGCAGACGTCCTTTCACCTTAGCAGGAATCTTTAATGCTCTGTTGATTTGCTATTGTCGTCATGCCTTAAGGCACAGCTGAGTAAACTCTCTTTTTCTCTCTCCTTTTCTCCGTCCTGCTTCTTTCTTTCTCTTTCTCTCTTTCTCTCTTTCTCTCTTTCTCTCTTTCTCTCTCCCCCTCTCCCTCTCTCTCCCTCTCTCTCTCTCTTTTATTTTGAAATATCTGTCACAATATCAAACAAGTGGACTCAATTATGCCAATATGGTCAGGAGCTTATCTGAATATAGGCTCCTTTGGCTTCATTTCATTCCACTGTATCTTGCCAGTCCTTTCAAACAAAATTGAAGGCACCACTCTGATTGAACCACTGTGGAAACTGTGGGAACAGATAGAAACAGACGTAGAAGAACAAAGGCTAGCTAAGTTGGAGGAATGGGAAATAGGATGAGAAAACATCTCCTGAAGCCTTTCTATTCTTTCACCTAGCCACAAAATCAGAGATGAATAAAATCTAAATGCCAAGTATTATTCCTGTATTATTATTTATATTAAAGTAGCGCTGAGGAGTCCATGACAGCAGAATATTTTGTGGCAGATTTTCCTCCTATAGAAAATAAGATTCTTCCAGACCTGATGAGCCTTTATGATCACCTTATGCCTAAATCATGTTGAAAGATCTCAATTGCATACAGAGAAGGCTTTGAATTCTCAAGCATTTCAAATACCCAAACTTAGGTGAAATTAACTGAAATTTTGATTAAGGATTGATTAGATTTCATAGGAAATCTGTGAAGGCTGAAAACTGAGATTGGACTCTGAAATCTTTTTAGCTGACATGATTCTTGCTTTTCTGAGAGCCATCAATTAGCAGACAATTATTTCATTAAATATTCTCTTGAAGTTAGAGTTAACAGATAAGTTCAAGTAGAACATGTATATTGCTGGAATCCTCAGACTGAACACCAGAATTTCTTAGTGTCATTTTAAAATAATTATTTGAGATAAAAGATTTCTTTTTTTTTTTTTTTTGTCCTTCATTTTTAGACTTTGTGTGTGTGCATGTGTGACATAGAGTTCTAGTCCATATTCCAATAAATCTCCTTTGCATCTTGTGTTTTTATCCTCTCTTCTATCACTGGAGGCAAAATAAATATTGCCACTGACTGCAGTGAATAAACTACCAAATCCATCTTTTGGCCCCTCGTTTTTGCTGATCTAAAAGGCGTCATTAGTAGACTCAACTGGCAAAAAGTGAATCTACTTTTTATGAATGGTAAAAATAAATCAGAATATATTTTAAGTTTGTGATTCAGCTATTTTTCTTAAAAGCAACTTTTGATAGTTCCAATGAGACTAACAGAATAAAAATGTTTTCTCTCTCTCTTTTTTTTTTTTTTGACTTAGTTCCACTTTACTATAAAAATTATTTTTATTTTGGAACTTTATCATAAAAGCTTTTTGATACTTAGAAACAACAAATTGGAATTTGGAAGCACAGCTGTAGTTACTGAAGAAGAATGAATTATGACTCAAAGGAGTTTCTGGGGTCGTTGAGGATAAGGATACTGCATCACATATTCATTTTCAGAGATTCAAACCTAACTTTAAAACAAGGGTTTTGTTTTCATCCTTTTTTTCTCTCATCCCTTTTGTGTTACTGCGCTAATCTGGATCCTTTCTAAACTTTCAACATAAATTTATTCATGGATGTTTTATACCTTTTTTATTTTTGCATTGGCACTAGATTTTAGCTTAGGGGTTAATTTTGCCTTTCTGGAGTTTTGTTTGTTTTAAGCTGTGCTTATGCTTATCTGCAGCTTCCCTTTGAGACATTTTAGATTTAAATTTTATCCTGGTCAAGCAAGTAAAATCAAGATTATACATTTCTATGTACATTTCTGTCTTTTTTTTTTTTTTTTTTACATTGAAATTGATACTTTGCCTATCTCTATACTTTCAATTTTATGGAGATTTTTCCTGTAATAGATCAGAAATCCAAGATTTTTTCCTTTTTTTCTTCCCTAATCAGGGAGATCCTAGATCGCA
Organism: Tinamus guttatus; assembly: GCF_059628265.1. NCBI lineage: Eukaryota > Metazoa > Chordata > Aves > Tinamiformes > Tinamidae > Tinamus > Tinamus guttatus. Next base: position 18,070 of record NW_028289440.1, read on the forward strand.
GAAAATATTCCTGCTGATAGTTCAGTAGCATAATGACTTGCCGTCGTTAAAGTACTTCATTTCTATTAGACAAATCCTTATCCAATATTTAGTTTCAAAACAAATCATGGGTGTTTCCTAGATTGTCCATGTGCCAAGTTTGGCCAAACTCAAAGAATTTTATTTTGCTAATCAAAGCATAAAGTGATACATGACAAATCATATAGACTCTATATTTTGGCAAAATACTTTCTTTGGTAGATATTAAACTGCTTGTTTCATTATATTCCCTTTGTACTGAAAAGCATTATCATTTTAATGCCAAACTAGTCTAAATAGAATCATTTGAGCAATAAAGAAGTTAGTTATACAGCTAATTACTTATCCACAGGATAATTTAAGTACACAAGCCACAAGCTAACAGCACCAAAATTTGGTTATTACTTTGCCCTTGAAGCTGATTTTTCATGCTATGAGACAGTGTTATGAAATACAGGGGGATACAGCTATATTTATATCCTTGGTATTAGCCACTGGCATATCATGTTTGTTTTGTTTTAGAGCTGAAATGTCTTTTGAGCATATTGTTGTTTTTATCAATACTGTCACTCTTCTAGCACACACAAAGGGAGTTACATAAATATGACAAGTAGCAGTACATTATTGATAGTCATAACACAGTCTTACATGTTTTGGATACTACAGAATTCAGCAAAGCCTTCCTCAAACAATTGTCAGAAATGAGTATTGTGTCCAGTTCTGGGCTCCACAGTATAAGAGGGATGTGGAGCTGCTGGAGAGAGTCCAGTGCAGGGCTACAAGGATGATCAGGGGCCTGGAACATCTGCCCTATGAGGAGAGGCTGAGGGAGCTGGGCCTGTTCAGCCTGGAGAAGAGAAGGCTGAGAGGGGATCTAATCAGTGTCTATAAGTACCTCAAGGGAGGGAGTGCAGAGGATGGTGCTGGTCTCTTTTCAGTGGTGGCCACCGATAGGACTAGAGGAAATGGCCACAAACTGAAGCACCAAAAGTTCCACAGGAACTTAAGGAAACATTTCTTAACAGTGAGGCTGTCAGAGCACTGGAACAGGCTGCCCAGAGAGGTTGTGGAGTCTCCTTCTCTGGAGATCTTCAAAACCCACTTGGATACAGTCCTGTGCCACGTGCTCTAGGTGACCCTGCGTGTGCAGGGGGGTTGGACTAGATGATCCCTAGAGGTCCCTTCCAACCCTAAGCATTCTATGATTCTATGATTCTATGATTAACCTGGAGGAAAAAGAAATGTCTCAATTAACTATTCTACTAAGACACAGTCTTCCAATAAAAGAACTGCAGATTTAACTAACCTAAGGTATTAAACATTATTGGAATCCCAGTGAAGCTTCTTGTTTGCATTACTGTGTTCTTCACTAAGCTATATATACATATATTCATATATATAGAGCTTTTCTCTTACCTTTTATCTCATCTCTCAGTCCTATCTTGGAATGCATTTGAAATAAGAACTGTTCTGTGAAAAGGACTTTCTTTCCTTTTGCTAATCAGGAGTACTTAAAAAACAACTTATTTCCAAGATTGTGGAAATTAAATTGCATGAGTCTTATCTTATTATAGTGACAAAAAGTGCTGCTGCTGTCAGTAATGAAAGAGATATTTCACATCCTCATAAAGCTGGTAAGAAGGATTCCGGTCTTTAGAGCAGACACAGAACTACGTTCTAGTGAATGTATACGAACTTATATAAGGCCAGACATAGCCAAGACTCGAGCAATTACTCTAGTTCATTCATCCTAAATCATAGTTGTTGAGCAGAGAAGCTCTCTTGATTCTGGCACTGCTGCAAAATTTCTACCTCTGTTACATTACGTATTGTGTCATTATTGAAATAACCCAGCTATGATAGCTTTGTTTTGTAACCCTAAACTAACTAACCAGATGATACTTCTTTTTTCTTGAAAAGCACCAAAGTTGCAGTGTTGATAACAGCTTAGGTGGTCATTGAGAACCCCTGAATGTCACAGCAGCTGAAACTCCCTTTTCTTCATTCACCGAGTAACATAAAAGATAAGGGTAAAGAAGTGCATTGTCCTTATATTGAATACACCAAATATATTAAAAACCTATTTTAACTTATCTTTCTCAAGTAAATGAAGGTAATTAAGGACATTTAATAATAGTTTTGAGGACAGAGAACTGAGTAGTGTCTCAGTCGATTTTTGAACTGATAAGGAATTCTGTCAACTCAGTGTAAAGGTCTAAAGATTTTTCTTCTATGCTTTCACCTTTCGCCTTCATTAGTCTTATGACTGATGATACATATAAAAGGCAAGAACCTTTACCAGTTATCTTACTCTCCAATCTCAAACTGAAAATGAATGATTTTTAAGAAAGTAATAGAGGGGTTTATTTTTTTGACTGAGTTCTTATCCAAAAACATTATTCAAACTCATTTTAGAAAGTTAAAAGTGTACCTGAGGGGTATTTTTATAAAGGATCTTTTAGTCAATTATCATACACTATTCTGCATCATTCAAATCAAAATTATCGCCTTGCAAGATGTTGAATGAATTAGCTACACTGAAAAACTATGCAACTGCATATCCATCCACAGAAGCTCAAAGTTCAAATTATTTCATCTGCGATCATTAAACCTATTTAAACAAGCCTAAAGTTACATTACAGAATACAATATAAAATCCATCAAAGTTGATTGGTCTCTTGAGTGAGCTTTGGATATCTTTCCCCACTCTCCTCCCCACCCCCTTCCCCTGCCCCCCTGGCCCAAATTGGGCCAAACACCCACTTATGAACAGTAGCTCTGCTTGGAAATGCAAAAATGTAGTGAGTGCATATTAAAGGTAGCTGATAAATGTAGCTGTATTAACATTTGATTATGACTGATCATTCTTCACTCTGCCTTTGTACAGCCTATCTGCAAGCATATACCAGGGTCCTAAAAGTAGAAATTTTAGCTGATTCATGAGACATTACAGGTTTCTGGATGTTGGTGGGGAGTAGCTGGCATAATAAGGTCCAGTTACTATACACCGCAAAATGTTTGAGGCAAAACATAGTTATCTCAAAGGCTTTCCACCTGCTTTGTACACAACCAGAGCTGCAAGTCTAGCTACTCTTGATTCATCTGCACTTTCACCCATATGCTAGTGTTATTGATCTCACAGTCTCATTTACTTTCGAGTTTATCACTTCTAACTTTTATATTAAGATTATAACTTTTATATAACCTTCTTTGTCAGATTTTGGCCTTCAAGACTTCTCCAGACATTTGTTGCTGAATGAGGAAAGATAAAAGATAAAAAGATCCATGTATGCATCCACATGTAGTGAGTCAGTCTCTGGTGAGCCTTCCAAAGCATCCAGTTCTTTTCATTGGCTATCTGGAATTTAGGCTCTTAATTTTGGATGACTGCTTTCCTAGACTCATTTACATATGCTCACATTGTTATCTAACAATATTCCAACTGGAATAAATTCTGAATTCAAGAAATTTTGTTTCAAGAGATATCAAAGTCTTAATTTATTTTATGTATCAAAGACTTGTTTTGAGAACTCTTTCTTACATAGAATCACTAGTGGTGGAAAATTACCTTTCTATACACCCCGACACAGTTTGCGTGGGTGCACAATGAAGTGTGATGTAGAAGACGTACTGCTTGTGAGACAAAAATAAAAATTCAAATCAGTGATACCTGATCAAGATGATAGTATTATAAAGGCAATAGAGATGACCTATAGCAATTAAAATGGCTAAGAATGCAAAATGACAAGCAAGAACAAGCCCTGGACAATTTTATTAACAATTTCCTACACAAGAAGTTTGAATATGTACCCGCATATTAAAGAACTACACCTTTCTGTGCTCCTTCCACTGTCAAACTAATAAGAACCTTTCAGATATATTGAAGAAAAATTGATTACTAAAGGATTCAATTTATCTTTAAAGGATCATTTAAATATAAATTACTAGGAAAAGGAAAGGAGTTCTGAGGTAGTGTTGCATTAAAATTACATTAGTTTTGTCTCCTGAGTGGATGCCATGAAAATATCAATAAGGGAAAAGGAGAAGGGCAAGGTCAAAAATACTTTTCTGTATTCTTAATAATATTCTCCATAATAGTATCTCATTTTTCTACTATTAAACAGCAATATTTACATGAAATTTATGAGTTCCTGGTTCTTAATAGAATATAGTGTATTCAAAATATATCTTCTCCTTTCAGAAAAAGTTTATTACTGTTACACCCCTTATTGTGAATAATTTTGTTAATAACTGATAATTACTTTTTATAACTTGCATACTTAAAAACATAGTTTACATACTTTACTTTAGAATCACCATTTTTGTTAAGTATTCTGTACATATACAAAACACTTCAGGCAAAGACTTACATAGGAAAAAATACCATAATACACAATGTATACTGTAAGTACTTCTGTAATTATACTGATTTCTACTGTAGTTATAACAGAAATAATACATTGATTCAATTGATTCTTTACTTTTAGTAGCAGTCTATCATATTACATTTCCTATTCTGTTCTGTCTCTCATTCAGTAAAATTAAAGTCAGGTGAAACCCCCAATGAGCTAATCAAGTTAGCAAATTCATTCCACATACTTTTAAGTGGTAAATCTTGCTGAAAGAATCACAGAATCACAGAATGCTTAAGGTTGCAAGGGACCCCTCTAGAGATCACCCAGTCGAACCCCGTCTGCTCCAGCAGGTACACCTAGAGCACATGGCACAGGGTGGTATCCAGGCAAGTTTGGAAGATCTCCAGAGAAGGAGACTCCACAACCTTTCTGGGCAGCCTGTTCCAGGACTCTGTCACCCTCACAGGAAATAACTTCTTCCTCATATGGAGATGGAACTTCCTGTGTTTCAACTTACCCCTGTTACTCCTTGTCCTGTCACCAACCACCACGGAGAGGAGCCTGGCCCCATCCTCCCTACAGTCACCCCTCAGGTACTTCAACATGTTAATCAAATCTCCTCTCAGCCTTCTTGAAAGTTTGCCTCTTCACAGAGACTCAACCATATTAGACTACTTCACAATGAATTTTAGTGTTGGACTTGTCACAGTATCATCACGCTCTCCTTCCAAATCCTAAGATTCAAGGAACATACTTCCTGCCTTAATAAGTTAGGTTATACCTTGATATTAAAGTGTTAAATAAGTACCACTGTTTCCATTCCTACTTCTTAATGTACCTGTAACACATATAAATATTTTCAAAACTGTCTGAATAGGTGAGTTCATGCAACATTTTTTAAGAAAAAAAAAAAAAAAAAAGTTTTCAAATAACACTTTCCTGCACTGCTAAGTGACTCTCCCTCCTTCAAAGTTAACAGGGACGTATATTTCAGACAAGGCAGTAGCAGGATAATCCTTTCCTCTTCATTCTTATTTTGTTAAAAGTTAAATTTTAAGCTCTTTTCGTTTACATAGAACCATTTGAAATGCAAGAACTATTCCAGGAATTTATCATTTCTATTCTATGTTGTGACACCCTGGCCACTTAACTTATGCCTAAATATTAGGTGTTTATGAAACAGCACAATGCAAAGCAAAATCCTAAATCTACCAAAGTCAAAGGCAAGAAGTAGATCTCATGTACTAATCCACAAGAAGTTTAGAAAAATATTTTCAAATTATGTAATCAGTATTACTTATAATGTTAAAAAATGGATCTAAACTTCTTCATATTTTGTCCAGAAGACATCTATAACATTAAATGTTTAAATATCTTAGGCCAGATTTGTTGTAGATATATCAACAGCTAATCTGATTTATACTAGCTGAAAGATAGAACCTCATGTTTTTGAAAAATGTGTCATTAAAGGTGATATATTGTAATACAGTTTCCTCCATTAGATTCTTTCTCAAATATCATATGATTTGCATAGGAAAGGTAACAAATTCTAAACAGAGAAACAAAGTACAATGAAACAGACATAGATGAAAAATTCTATATATGGATTGAATATCAGTTTCTGAAAGCTTGAAATAATAACTAACATTTTGTATTCTTCCTAATACTACAAGCCTCATCAGAAACTGTGTTTTTAGACATCAAAGAGACAGTCTCTATTGACGCATCTGAAAACTTTTCTTCACAGTTCTTTGTTATATTATCTTTTGCCACAAAAAATGTTGTCAGTTTTGAGGAGTTCAAATGCTCAATTGTCATATGTCATAACATATGACATGTAGGAAAAAAAAAAAGGGAAAAAAAAGAAAGAAATTGGCATGTTTGGTGGCCCAGTATTTGCCTGTGAAGCTTTGCTTCACAGTGTCAGAATTATGCTGATGCATTTCCTCATACAGTAACATCTATAAATGGGTGTCAATCAACTACAAAGACATATTCATCAAACATTTAAAAAATGATAATAGCCAGCTAAATATGCACACTATTTTAGGATTTTATAGAATTGCTCGTCATAATGTTTGATCAACTGTCACATAACATTCACATGTGGGGCTGGGGAAGGTTAATATTTCTCTCCACAGTGAAGGCTGAAATGTGTATTTTCATTTTGTTTAGTGTCAATTTATTTTTTCGTGAACTTTCAGAGTAAATTTAGAAATAATTTGTTATAAGTTATTCCTGACTGTGAGCTTCTTTTTTAAATCTTTTTTTTTTCCTAACACTTTAGAAAAGCAAGCATTTTGAAAGTAAGCATTCATATCTGTTTATGTGAACATTAAGTTTGCGCCTACTTATGTCCATACTCAACTTCATTTCTTCACGTAATTCAGCCCTGGTGTTTTTTTTATTATTATTTATTTTCATGTTACAAGAAAATAACAGAGATCTTGTTTACCAAAATCAAAAAATTCCTGTAAGCTATAATTAAGGTTTTATTATTCATTATTTAAAACACCAGTTTCAAAAGAGTGTAACTGTCCTGTGCAGGGGGTAAGACTATTCCTTATGACTACAGTTAAAATAATGAAGTAGATGAGGTAGTCTGCCTAAGACTTGTATGCTGCTCAGATTGGGTGGAAAATAACACTCAATATTGACATTTTTAAAAACAGAGCAGCTATACAAATGATAATAAGCAAATAGACAGAGAACATATTTTGCAGTAGGCAGTGTGGAGAGAAAGAGAATATACCTTTATCATGACATGTTAGAAAGAGATTTCTCCATAGAAAACTGTTAGCTGTTAATAACACAGGGGACCTCAGACAGCAGTTCAGAAGTGAAAATTCAACTAAATAATGCTTGTACAAAATATTTATTAAAAAAAAAAAATGAAGCCTATATTCTTCTCACTTCTCTTGCATATTTAGGTCAATACTAAATACTTGATGACTTTAGTGAGACTGCAACTATGATTTAGCATTATAGGTTATGTGAGAAATATGTGTGTTTGGCATAGCATATTTCCTTAAAAAAAAAAAAAAAAAAAAAAAGATTCTTGGAAGATTGTGTTGTCCAAAAGCCCCTGTAAAACTGTCAGGTGTGCCACTATGGATGTGTGATGTAGCATTTTTGTATCTTTTAAAATCAGCAATATGGATTTCTTTTCAGTGCAGACTGTTAAGGAGTATCTCCATATAAGACAGTATATCTTTTCTAAGTTGTACCAGGAGCAGTAATTTATCAAATATAATCTACAAATGTTCCTGATCACTTTTTTATCCTTTTATTTTGATACACTGCCACTCAATGGAACCTAGCAAGAGAACAATGACTTTTATTCTTCTTTTCAGATAGCTCTTTGGCTGCTCTAATTTACATCAGTGGCCTAGTTCTGATAAATGCTGCTGCAGAGCCTTCAAACACAAACATGAATTTTATGAACTTCTCATTACCAATACTGTGTACAACACTTCAAAGATCTTTGTCAAAACAACTTATACATTAGCTGATAATGCACAACAAAATTTTCTGTTCACTATATGAAGCTCTTAATTAACCACAGACAGATACCAATAATTGATCGGCCAGTATTGCTTTTTTTATTCAGTAATCAATATCTACTGTTGAATTTAACAGTAAATAATTAAATAATCAGGATTTCAGTACTAAGCAATTCACTTAACAACTCATTAATATAATCAACATCTCTTTTGTTAAACCTTCCCCACCGTATTGAAACAGATAAGCAAAGTCTTGGGATTAATGATCACTGATTCTCTCTAAACAAATTTACAGGGCAAAATAAAAACAAGAGCAAAACTATTGGCATGCACTGTTCAATGTGGTACAAGGTCATCAACTGATTCAGGATTACACCGAGCTTTTACATGAAATCAAGTGTTCTGGAATCTCAGGCAATGGGGTACTCCAAGTATTGTTACCTGCTACACAGAGTAACAACATATAAAAAATAATCTGAGTATTTCAAGCATACATTAATCTTAAGTAAATGCTGGAAGAAGGCAATCAATTCCAAGACTGTCCCTTTAGTACATGGAAACCATAGAGAAAAAAATAAGTACTTCCATTTGCCTTAAATTCTCATTACCAGGCATTCTTTCTAAACCAAGTGTCTTATGAGGCAGAGGATCAAAGCGCACAGATGTTTGGTGGTAGATGACATGAAATATCTGAGTCTTTACTTGGACTGAGAGTAGAACTATGAGTACACCAACATGACCCATGAGCTGTTCTCCAGACATGAGAGCAAAATTTATGCCACAATTGTAATCCATATGTCTTCTTCTCCAAAATAGGGTTCCTTTGCCATCCTGTTCTCTGAACAGTGATCTGGCTTTGACTATGATCGAATCTGTCATTGGGCTAAAGCATTCAAAATAATACTATTACTAAACAGTTTGTACTACAGTTAGACAAATTCTTGAGTCCTTCCCTTGCTCTTGTATAGTTTGCTAGTTTGGAATGTAACTTAAGAATTCATCTCCGCAGTGTCCACAGCCAGGAAAGTATCACAAATACCAGAAAAAAATGAGAATAAGACTGTAATATTTTGCAATAGAAGCATTAAGATGTACCTAAAAGAAAAATGTTTAAGACTGTACAAATGTGGAGGCACTGGGAATATCAGCAGAAGAAGGGGTACAAAATGGCTTGCAATGATGTCACTTCAATTATAGGCCATGAAAAAGATCACACTGTACCTGCACATGGCTTTTCAGGACAACTCTGATCAGGAAAACAAGGAACAGCCTATACCCAGAACTAAAACTAATGACATATTGCAGAACAAAGCCATTAAGACTACAGCAGTAACATAAAAAAGTACTGTGGTCATAAGACACTCAGATAGGAGACAAAAGACAGTGAATAAATGTTAACGACTCTCAGTGGTGGGACAAGACATAGAGACAAACGATCATAATCACTATAAGCTCCTAAAGGCTGCAAGAAACACCTATAAAAAACAGTGTACAGCATCCCATTTTTAAAAGATCCCAAGGGCCATGATGGAGATTAGTTATCTCATGTCTCTTAACCTTCATATCCTTACAAATAATTCTGGGCAGACAGCTTCAACTCACACATCCTACTTGGGTGCTTCCTTGGGTATGAAAATACTCACATGAGGAAATCAGTTCTGTTTTAAAATAAGATTGCCTTTCACATCACAAGATTTGTGCTACACCGCTGCCACAATATTTAAGCAAATTAAGTAAAGGCTGCAAGATCACTAATGCAATTGTTGGGGAGACTGAAATAAAAAAGCAGGGAAGCTAGCTGAGATTTAGATACTATTGTAAATAGAGAATTTTAGTCAGAAAGTTGGAAACACTGAGTTCTGACCCTTATTCACAGACTTGCGCCTGTTTTTTAACTACTGTTATTATAAAATTTCCACCACAGTTGAGCGTTCCTGTGTGTCTCCTCTGAGCCTGACAAACTTCACGTTCATTCTGTCCACTCTAATGTCATCTCAAGAAGAGAGTTTACTGTTCCTGTTAGTAAACATCTACAGAACAAGAGAGAGAGGAATTCAAATTTGAATCTACTATTTCTTCAGAACACGAAATATGTTCCCTGGGAGAGTAATAATATCTTTACCCACTCACCAAAATAAAAGATGTCAGGCCATGTCAGGATTCTGGCATGCACGATATGCCATGCAAATACCTACCTAATAAGACCACTGGAGCTTAAGAGAAAGAGACAATTATAGTCTATCTATCTCAGTTGGAACTATGCATGAAGCAAGCAGAGAGCTGTTTAGTCCATATTAAATAATACATATCTTTTAAAAATCTTCTAAATGAAAAATAGCCACTCAAATAGGATAGCAGAGCATTGGAATCGGCTGCCCAGAGAGGTGGCAGAATCTCCTTCTTTGGAAGTGTTCAAAACCCACCTGGATGTGACCCTGTGCCACGTGCTCTATGTGTCCCTGCTTGAGCAGGGGTGGGTTGAACTAGATGATCTCTAGAGGTCCTTTCCAACATCAATCATTCTGTGATTCGATGATTCTGTTAAATAATTACAAGCAAAAGCATTAAATACAGAAAGAACTAGATTTTAGGTCCCTACTCAGAAGCTCACTAGATTTTTAAGTTCCTAACATTTAGACATATGAAATCCTTCTAACTCCACACTTAGGTCCCAACAGTTGGGACTTTCATTGGGAAGAACATAGATCAAGTAGGAAAAGTGTTCTTAATGTCTTTTACTAAAGCAGGTAGGATATTTCCAGATAATGGCAAAAAAGTCACGGAAGTCAATTAAAAAAATAAAAAAATATTTTTTTAAAATGGATTTTTTAAAGCTGCCTATATAATTGCAGTCCTGTATGATCACATATAATGAAAATAAGTCAGTCTTCATTAGTCTTCATAGCAACAGAGTTTAAGAGTGGAAGTGACATAAAAAGAAGGAAAATAGTACATCTGTAGAGTGTTTACTTTCATATTTATTTCTACACCTCTTTCTCTCAGTAACATACTTATAAATGCCCGTATTTAAACATTCTTCTTTGACTGATTTCTGATAGCTATCTTGTCAGTCATAAATGTTGTTCATATGAGACCCGCAGAAGATAGAGGATTAAATCTGTTCTAGAAGATAATACTAAGGATTCCCAAAGTGTGACCTGTAACATGAAGTTCCCATATGGAACTTTGGTTAGCTGGTCTCCAGTGCGTGGTAACTCCCGCTCTTCTTGCTTGGAGTCAAGAGGATTCTGTAGAATCCCTCTTTGCACTGTACTTATTACTTATGTAGGCTATGTGTGGATCTCTAATCAACAGGATGGATCGTGCCAGGATCTTTGCATGAAAAGGAATTTGTCAGTCCTGGAATACATACAATTTGACCTGTATGAAGACAAGCCACACACGTTTATAGGAGAAGTAATAGTTTCAACAGAAGATGAAAAACCAGTAAACCTCCCTACCAATTTATAGATATAACTTTAAGGATTAAAAGTAATTAATATTATTAATGTAGAATTAATCTTACTAAATACTACTCATATGATTTGAGAAAACACTTATGCAATGATTAAAAACATTTGAACCAAAGTGCTTTCTTAGTATGGAGTGTCTGCCTATATTTTCTGTCAAGCTTTTATAGCTATTCTGCTTCAGTGGGACAGTATCACAACAAAGAATATTTTGCCAATATCTGGGAAGAGACAGTATCATAAAAAACTGAGGGTTCTGATATATATATATATGTCATTTAAATAGTCCTTTGTCACACTCTGAATTTCCCTGATCCATTGTACCGAAATGATGTTTTTATAGCGTTCTGGAGACTTCCTATACCAAAACAAACCCGAGTCCACAAAAATAAGTAAAATAAAGATAGTTGTAGATGTATCACAGTTTGTGACCCTAAATTAGATGAGAGGGGAAAGGGCATAGACAACTGAGGATTTGGACACACTAATTGTTACCCTGTCACTTTGCAATAATGTAACAAATAAGAAAGTTATTTAGAGACTCCCATGCAATCACTACTTCAGATTTTTTTTTTCTTCTTCTCACATTATTTTCTGTCTTTAATTAGACTCCCCTTAATTAAATAAAACATTGACAAGAGCTAAATTATAAGAAATATCACTTTCAACTAAAACTATTTAGGATGTTCCACATCTGAATAATAACACAAGAAGACAGAGTTTGCACTTAACTACTAGTCCTTCATTGCTATGACAAATAATATCTTGTGCAGAAAGGCTTGATTGGATGATCTCCCTTCCAAGGTTCCTTCCAATCTCAATCATTTTGTGATTCTGAAACATGATAAAAACTGTAAGAACATGCTACATGATATTGTTTTGTAAATATGAGGACTGGTGTAGTGTGAGATCCATAGCTCGGACATAATAATCCTGCTGGTCATTTTTTTTTTTTTTTTTTTTTTTTTTTTACAGACTGGTAACATATTAATCTTTTGTAGAATTAGATTCTTACCTTTGAGTAGCAGTACGTATTCTAAACCTTGTTCACATAAGTCAACCCTCAGCACCTGGAGTATTTACACCAATACAATAGATTCCATATGCCATGAAACAAAATTCTAATGATGAATGTTAGGAGCATTAGGATAAACTAGAATATAATTTAACTTTAACAGCCTATTAAAACAAACAAAACAAAACAACAAACAAACAAAAACAAAAGCACACAAAAATGTTGTTATTACTTTAGTGTTCAATAAATATATTGCATGATATTTGGTCAATATTATATATAGAGAAAACACAAAAATGGTTCATAATAAGTGTTAAAGATCTTCAGGTTTTAAAAATAGAGAGTCAGTATCGACAGTCTGCTAACATCCTGAAGTCCCAGTTGTCTAAAATTATAAAATAAAGAAGTGTTATAAAACTCTTCTGAGCATGTCTCTGGGGAGCAGAGTCCTGCTCTGGGGAACAGGTTCCTTTACCGAATTATTTAGGAAAGTTAACTGCTTACTGTTATACGCTTACATAGATTTTCCTAAAGGGAACAGAAAGATAGGTACTTAAGAAGTAAGCACTGTTTGCTTTGGGCCTAGGTGATGAGATCATTATTCTTCTTTAGGATAGATGACAGTGGAGTAATTTCTAAAAACAGCTAAAAGTAGAATAAAGCAAGAAATTGAGCAAGAAATAGTGAGCAAGAAATTGATACTTCTGTAGGCCAATTTTATTTATTGTCTATCTATATAGTTTGTCCCTTACACTTAAAATATTGAAAGAAATCATAAATATTTCACAGAAAATACAACATACTGAAAAATGAATTATTCATTTATTATTTAACACAGAACAGTTTTCTTAAATCAAGACACAGAACAATGCAACAGGACAGAACTAGTTCAATATTCTTATCTGCTTCTATATTTAAATCTTGGATTTTTTTTTTTTTTTTTAGCACAGATTACAGGAATAGTAATACCAGAAGTCTGTAAAATTTCTCTATACATAATTTTCAAGTACAATGACCATGAACATTTTTACACATTATTTATTTCTTTATTTATATCATAATCTATTTTTTCAGTGTAATACTCTGCATATGATTAAGACATTAAAACATAATGTATATTCTCACAAATTCCATCAAAGCTACACTAGTGTATTCTATTTTGTTGCAATTATTATTATTTAAACTATCTTCATTCTTAAACAGAAACCACCATTTTTAAAAAGAAAGAATAAAAAATAATGAAACCTGAATGGGATTTTGTTTTTTCTTCTCTGATTAATGGGACATTGGCATAATGTCTTCTGGGTAGCAGTGCTGACATATGCCCAAATCTTTCACTTATGCCAAGTTAGTCTCAGTAGCTACATTTACAGGACGTAGTTTTCCTGGTTATTTTCTGGGAAAATAGTAATAATAATAAATAAATAAAACTCCAAGCTACTAGCTATACAAATATTTTTTCCTCCTTGCTTTTGGACTGCTTCAGCTAAAGAAGAATCCAGAAGATGTGGTGACTATTTTATGAGCTCATCAATTGGAATTTACCAAGCAAAATGCCCGAGACCAAGTTGCTGTCATTTCTTGCTGATACAGCTGGGATGGGATAACTGCTGCTGTTGCTGCTGCTGTGATGTGCAAACAGCTGTACGAGCCACTCAGCCAAGTGAAGCTGGATGTCAGAAAGGTACTGAATTCAAGCTGCTGCTTATTTGCGACAATCAGCATCTTACTGTGAAACACCATGATATTGTTTGCTATAGTGGTTTGGAAGCAGTGCCAGGGAGGAACTCCTGAGGGTTTCCTGGAAGGTCTTACTTCCAGCTGGTATTTCTGGTATTAGCTCCGCCCTAGATTACCTAAATGACAAAAGAGAAGTTTAGGAGTAAAACCACAATGATAAGAGCAAAATGGGAATGTTTCTGCTTTGTGTGTCTGGTGGTAAGAGCCAGCTGGCTCTTTGGACAAAGCTGTGAGTAACACGCAGCAGGCGGTGGGTTCAGCTTTTCTGATTCGGGTGCTCTGAGCAGATAAACACCAGCTCTGGTGAGATCCAACAGGAATCACAGAGTTGTTTTGTTCTGGAGACACTTCCTAGGCTGGAAATATGCCCTCACAGTTCACTAGTTTGGCTAGTGTGATTGTATGATTCCTGAAATATTAATACAAACCATTCATGTAATCAGTGAAATAAGGAATGGACTCTCAGGGCTATGGAGAAAAGTTCTCCCTGAAGCAGGGATGCTTATTTTATAAACAACTACATTTGTTTTATAAGAAAAATATTCTGTTTTATAAGATGTGAGGTGTTTACCGTTTGTGCTCTGAAATACCTCCTTACCTCCAGGACTCAGACATTTAATCAAATTACTCAGCAGTTTAACAAGTCTGCATTCTTTAAATGAGCCTCTGTGCTTTGCATGTTGATAGCCCATGGCAAATGCGAGACAACTCAATTTAGCACTGATCTCCTTTGCTGTGGATTAAACCAAATTTCATACACCTCCAGCTTGCTGTGAGACAAACAGATGCATGGAAATGACTGCTGAAAATTACCTTGTGTATGAAAACATGACAGTGTCACTGATCCCAAAATCATTCTTCTAGATAAGTGTGCAAAGAATTTTAAATTTACCCTCAGGTTAGATGATAGATTTGCTGATGGGAATCTGATAAATGACAAGTTAAACCAGTTTTTCCCTCAATTCTTGTTAGTCTCCTTCTATCTTCTAGAATCATTACAGCCAACAGACAAATTTGAAAGTTAGTCTTTTTGTTTCTCTTTCCCTTTCGTAATTTGGCTCTGAATATGACATTTTAATTTAGAGCAGTGCCCTTCTCTAAAAAAAAATGCATGAAACAAAATACCTGTGTTGGTTTGAAAGTGCTAATACATGTCCTGGATACACTTCTGAATTGAAGTGTACTCTGTACATCTTGCAATGGCTGAGTGAACCTGAAGTGATTTATATAAGGTTTAGTACTGCTGCTCATTGACATAGAACAGGAAAATTCATAGTGACCTTAATTTCACACAGCCATTTTGGGATTTTCAAAACCTCAGAACATATATGAAAGCCTGATTGGACTGGTTCCTCTAGGTAGAGAGACCACAGGGGTTTCATCCTTCTGACTCCTCTAATTGAGCCTGTTGAACTCTTCTGAAAGTGAGATCCTAATTCCCTAGCGCTGATGAAATTTTGATTTTTGAGAATATTCAGGTATTTTGCATTAGACGTTAAACTATGTTAAACTGACAGGCTGATGAAGACAAACTATATTGCCTTCATATCAATACCTTTAGTCCATCAATAGCAAGATATCTTGAGACATGTTTGCTTGCAACAGATTGGCATTTGTTGGCAAAAACATTTAATTAAAACTTAAGTAGTTCTTTTAGGCTAATTGCTTCCAGACATGGAATATTTTTAGGTGGCAAATGAAGAGAACTGTGAATTGGTATTTATAACTGCAATGAGTCCATATTATAACAAATCAGAAAATCAATGCCACAGGAATGTCTAGTAAAGGAGAGAGATATCAGATTCTTATTAGACATCAGATTTTTTGTCAAATTGCTTTCCCCCTAATTTTAACAGATGGATTTAACCTGAGTGTTAGTTTAACCTGAGAGACAGTTACCATGCATATATACTTTGATTTTCCCCCCCGCTCCCCAAAGCCACGTTAGTTTTCCTTTGTCTTCACCGACTTATGAATTCAGACCAAATTTAAGAGCAGTTATTAAGAGTTCAGTCTTATTTCATTACCTTTTCTTTAGGTACAAGATCATCCAGAAATGAAGCAATGTAGAATTTCTATTTATGTCATGTCCTATTTCACCTGTAAGGAGCAAAAAGATCATAAAGAACACAAAGCTGTTTAAAGGCAGTGTTTTGGCTTGGAAATCTGTGCATGAAACTATTCAGAGGACTAGATATAGATCCAGCATGTTGCCTTTGGGACAAATTTTTGAAGGCCGGAAAAGCTAGCTGCTACATTACAGTTGTGAGGCTACTGTAGAGCATAGGCAGCAACTTCCTGGAAGAGTAGAAAATTCTTTTTTGACTGCATCCATTTCCACCTCAAAACTCATAAACTCCCAAGAGTGCTTTGCTGAACTGATGAAGGGAGGTTAAGGAATAGGAAGTAGAAATCTGCTTAGGATGAATTCATCTATTCATAAAGGTGATTATTATTTTTTTTTTTCCCCCTAGGGAAAGAGGTGTGATCTTGAGTAGTGAAACAGCCTGAAAAGTTCCAATTAAGCAAGATTCAGCTATTGGAAGAATAGGAGATGAATTAATAACTGAGAATGCTAGAAACAAGATACAACAAGATGTGGTAACCACTTAGATCCACGCTAGTGGAACTCCATGAAAAGCACCATAGAACCTAACATTTACCATATTCCATTAACAGTGGAATAAGTGAAGTTAGTGTTAGTGTTCCACTAACAGTGAAACAGTTATGATGAAACTTTTGTTGTTGTTGTTATTTTTATTATTCTTTTCTCACTGGGTGTGCTTAGATTTCCAGGATAAGTTTTGTTAAGAAAAAATATTTGGTTTTAAGAGCTGTCTTTGTGATAATTTCTCTTTCTTTATCTGTAACTGCTTCATTGCAGTATATATGAGTTCTTTGTAAACAATTCTCTTATTGGAACACCTGGAGAGAGCCACTAAAGGTAGGTATTTTGGTTCCTTTATTTATTTATTTATTTATTTATTCTATGCTTTTTGCACATGCAGTAGTGAGAAAGGAGTCTATTAAGGACACTTTTGGGAAAAAGAAAAAAAAAAAAAAAAGCAAGCTAGAGAGCCACTGGGCTTAGTCATTTATGCTGAAGCATTTAAAGGAAAAGTAGAAAAATCTCTTCAAAACTGTCTGTCAGCCTCTCACTAGTATCTTTGTTCTAAGGTACAAAAGCCTTTGATGATAGTTTTCAGTGTTTCTTCAAAAAAGATAAAAATTATTTGCTAAATTGCCTTCTGGAAACTTAAGGCTAAGGGCTTCACACCTATTCTTTTTCATAATGAGAAAAAAAAAAAAAAAGAAAAGAAAAAGGTTTTGCAGTGTTTAAAAAATGTCGCATAAATAAAATATAAATTAAAAAAAAATAGTTTGATTTTGTACCGTCTGGGTAACCTGTCACAGGACAGTGAACCTCTAAAATATTATCTGTTCTGTTTTGCATTTAAAACAGATTATTTCCAAAACTAAACCACAAGTATTATGGCAGACAACTAGACTTGCTAAAGAAAAGAGTCATTGTAATTCCGAATTGAAACTGGGAACTCTTCAATAGCAAACACACTAAGTTCTGTTGTCAGAACTTCCTTACAGGAAATATGATTTTCAATTGAAAATCATAGAAAAGAAAATTGTATTTGTTCAAGGACCACTAGAGCCAGAAGCCTGCACAGAATGACTTGCTTTGGAAATGTCCGCACAGTACCCTATGTAACTTTTGTAATCCCTTGATGACAAATAATAAAGGAGAAAAGCCTTTAAGAAGAAAATAATTTGAAAGGTTTTGAATACCCAATATTTAAAATTAGTTAAGGAGGAAAAGCTTTTTTTCTCACTGTTTTTTATTCTAATTTATTTTCTCAGTTGCACTATACTTCTATAGTATACTATACAATACTATTTTTCTATCTCCACATATATATATATATATACACCGATCTGTACACCTTGCCACCAATATTGTTCAAAACGCTTAGCAACTTATTTATTAGGAACTTTGAGATGGACAATCTGATATAAGGCATAATTAAAACTCTAATTCAAATTTCAAAGAAAAATAAAGGGATATAAGGAAGAAATAAAAACGGCAGAATTAGAGTAAACCAGATTTAAATTATTGTAGTTTTTGTTCTCATCTAACTTTAGCTCTTATAACTAGCCCTTCTTCTGTATCATAATGAAGGGTTTGCTGCTTACCCTCCCACAAATGATTTTTCTATGCAGTGTGTATCACATCACTCACAAACTATTCTTACTTGAGGTGCAGTAAATAGAACTCAGCAGCATAATGCCATGAAGTGGCAGGCTGGCTTAATGCCAGGTCAATTCGCCTCCTTTAAAATCAAACTTCATTATTATGTGCGCTTTTTTTTTTATTCAAGAATCTCAATTATAGATGTCTGAAACTTGAAGAATTACATAGTAAGTCTATAATTAGGAGAGTTTTGACCAGTTTTAGTCTCACATGGCTTTATAAAGAGCAGATCTGAGTTATGAAACTACTTTTACCAGCAAATATGGAGATACCAGAGGAATCCATCTGAAACCAATTGGAGCCCTAAGAGAGTGCTCATTTGCCTGCAGGCTCCAGAATCACTTTCCTGACGCCACAGCTCCATGGGATGCTGACTTAGCTTTGATCAAAAAGATTCTTCATCTGCCTGTAACTCTAATTTCTTGTTCTTCTTTCACTCTGCTGATGACTGTGTTTGCAAAGTAATGCTTTCAAACTAGACCACTAAGCACTAGGTTTCTCTCTGCAGTCAAATCATTCACCACCTAGTCATTCTTGAGTCACTCTCAGTTTCCCTTCCCTCACTGCTTGATCTCAGCCTCCTGCTCCTTGTCCTGTGTCAGTTCTGATACTTTGAGGCTAAACCACCACAGACCCAGAAAATCAACTGTAGGACTCTCTAGATCATGGTTTTAGGGCCAGATGGTCAGCAGCAGAGGCCGTGGTCAGATTGGCAGAGACCCCATGAAGATCTTTTCCATTATGTCATTTAGATCAGTGTAGCTGTAATATTCAAGTGCCCCACAAAATTAAATGAGCTGAAAATAGTCCTCTAGAAAGAATTATTTTTAGTCTGGCCCTTTTTAGAGATCAAATCTATACTACAGCCCTACAAAGAGTTTGTCTAGGAAAATGGTGAGAAATGTGTGAGGATGGACACAAGGAGCAATTACAGGATAAAAGGGTACAGGGGAGGCAGGAACCTCTTTGACGGCAGTGATGAAAGTCACTAAACTGCTGAAATTACAGCATTGGTCAATGAAATGATACACTTGTTATTTTGATTCAAGAATTTTATATCTTCCCACATTTATATTTTTCCTCTTTAATGCTTAACTTACTATGATTGTCCTATTTACAGAGGGGTTACAGGGAGAAAGGAAAAGGTTGTATACATAAAATAACTTTGAATGGGGAAATGGCCCTCAAAGAACCATTTGAACATCTTTAATTATATTATCAGGACTGAAAGAAATATGTCAGAATTTCACTTATCATCTCACCTTAGTACACTTCCTGCAGAAAAAAAAGAATCTTGTAAAAGACTATTATAAAATATAAATATCTGTCTTATAGTTGTTTTTGTCCTAGAAGATAATGCATCTGTTAACTTTAGTGCCACTGAGGTAGTACAACACTATTACTCTAATTTAGTGTGTCTAGATAATATAAGACCAACATGAAAGTCTACTGTGTTCATGGCTGCATCTTGCATATGTGATTTAGAAGGAAAAACAACAACAACAACAAATCTAAAATCTAAAATATTTAGAGCTTGTCTCTGATTAGTTGCAAGGGATACTGCTGAAAAGCAGGAACATGCATTAGGTCAATATATGTAATTAAAAAAAAAGAAAAAAAAAAGAAAGTTAGCATTGTGAGAAAACCATTATCATAATTATTTATGCATTTTTTAATAATTATATTATTCCTTGCCTGGCAAGACCAGCTTAGGAACATTTTGTCAAAATGATTAAAAAAGGAATGTGATAAAGTTTAAGCTTTTGTGCATAAAATTACTCTTCACAATGACAACATTATTTTTATTTTCTTATCTAGCTTTTCTATGGTAGCTTAGCTGAATTAATATTTTAAGTACAGAAAAACTGCCCATCAAGGATATTACAGATTCTATAATTCTGGAGAGTCGATCAGGCTCAAATAATTTGGGGCTCTGGTGTTTGTATTAGAAAAGTAATAGAGAAGTGATGCATAACCTAGTTGCTCAGATATATAATTTGACTTCTGTGCTCAATGCCACATAGTTTACTGACCTTGAAACAAGTCACTGGAACTCAGTTATCCCTTTTGCAAATTTTTAGCTTGGAATAAACTGGAGAGGTGACCACCCATTAGATATACTGGGAACATTTTTTTCTAAGATTAGGTCTATACAACAAACAGGTAGGATTATAGTGTTGCTTTATATCAAAGTGTTAACACAAAGGAATTCACAAATGCAGACGAAAACCAAAGCATGTACTCAGGCTTCATGAATGGCTTGTATTCTAGCTTATAACCTCTGAGGAAGCCTGCATTTGCACATGTTTATGGAGTAGCATGTACATGTTTCCCAGGAGTAATTTAAAGACCATGTCTGAAACACTGCAACAGAAAGAATATCTATAATTGCACCAGCATCTATGGGAATTTTGTGGTTGAAAAGTGAGCAGAGGTTGGAAGAAATGTCATTTACAATATTCCAAGTCTCATCAAACGAAAGTAGCTGTCCTAAATTTAGCTGTAATGATACTGATCATCATTTCTATCTTACTCAGACTTCTATGGATTTTCATTTTATTTTCTTTTTACTCTCCTCCAATTGTTTCTGTGATTTCAAACCAATACATACCTTCGGCCCTCTGTCACTGATTTCAAATTTATCTAGAGCTGTTCTAGTCCTGTATTGATTACTGCTGAGCTATAGGAGACCTTCTATCAGCTGGCCTTTACTGAAACATTGCCACAAGAGGTAAACAATTAAGAGCAGGCTTGCAGCACCACTTCACTGTGTTCCTTAATTAAATTCTCACTAAAGACAAATATATTCTTATTTTTTTCCATTCTTGCCATCTATTCCATAAATTTCTATCATCATCTCAACCATTATTTTAACAGTAGCAACTGTAGCATCTTTTACAGCTAGATATTACAAATTTGTGTCAACAGCTATAGTCTTTAAACCCACCTGCAGATTAACTACCTGGGAAAAGCAATTGCTTTCAAAGTAAATTTTGTTTGATGATAAGTGTCAGTGAGTTAACATAGTTGTTTTATCTAATGTAAGAGTTGGTGACCCCAACAGTGTAAAGCTAAAAAGAAGTGAAGGGAGTCTATAATTAAAAGTGTTTTTAAGATCAATATCCTTTGATTAAATGTTGGGCTAATGATTAAAAATGAAATACTTGCCAAATCTAATAAAAATAATGAGGTGCTTTGGGGAAATGGTATACAAAGATTACACTAACTTTCTCAGGTAGAATTTAACTTGCATCATTGGCAGGAAACAGAAAACAGGTCATTTAAATTCAAATGCAGAAACAAACAAATCAGCAAATAAAACTTGAGTATATGAGTTCCCTCCAGTGAAATTCTTCAGTCTAAAATTGTTTTAGGTAGATCCTGAAAGGAAAGTCTTTTAGAGTCTTCACATGTTCACAGCAGGTGTTTTAAATTAAGGGGGCCTGAAAACCATGATATCTACAGATATTTCAGACATCACTACTATGAGTGGAAAAACGTAAGTGTGATTAGTTATTAGGTGCTGGCCTGCACTTAGTCTGAATCAGATCTTTTGTTGGTCAGATACTTAACTACTCCTGCAACATAGGATCCCTGGATCTGGCTTTTCTAATTGCAGATGCTGATCAATATGCCAGAGAGATATGCTGTTGTTTATCTTTTCTCCCTTCCCATGATTCTCTGTCCCCAGTAACCCAGTGCTGTTAGCAGGATGAATTGTGGAACACTCATTGCATGGTGCTTGGTGATTATGGTGTTCTGATTAACAGGGGTGAGCATGGATGAGTGACCTACCTGGAAGGAACGTCACGTTTTACCAGTACATTTTTGCACATCCACATTTCACGTGCAAATGCAGCCAATACATGCATTGTAACCTCCTGTTTCCTAATGATCACAATCAGGGCGAACCTTTAGGCCTACATATCAAACATGTAGTTAGATCCTGATTTTAAGCACATGATGACCAGATTCTTTTCTTGGACCTAGACATATAAATCTTCTGTTTATAGTAGATCTGACTTGTTTCTGAATTTCTCTGATTTTCTTTTCATTGTGTATTTCTCACAGTTCCCATCTTCCTCCTCAACACTGATTCTGCATGAATTAATATGGACTATCAGATAAGGTATTGATGAAGACAAAAATAAGAATTAACCATAAGTGAATTCAAGAACATTAAAAACAAACAAACAAACAAACAAACAAACCCACCCTCAAGTCAAATCCATGAACAATTTTTGTTATATTGATTACTGCTAAAAGAATTCATATTCCATCCTGGAAAAAATTGGAATAATAAAAAACTAACCCCTGATAATCAAGTAACAAGACAGAAAATAGGAGTGTGGCAGATGATAGTAAAATATTTTTATACGTATACACATGTAATTATTTTTGACAATACTGTCTTCTGCTACCAAACTTCCTAACAAATCTAATTTTAACATAGTCTCATGAATGGTAAGAGCAGTTGGTAGTTCAGATTTTTAAGCAATGTCCCAGTGGATGTGCCACTGCCTCCACACTGCAAGACTTACTACCTGTTCAAAGAATGTGGAGAGGGGAAAAGAGTAGAGGTTTCCATAGAAACCTTTAGTAGTTCAAAGTAAAATTGCATAAAATGAAATCATTATCACTCAGCAACTGAGGAAGGCAGCTCAGCTGATGAAGATGCCAAGTTTTAAATAACTATCAGTGAGTAATATTTGTGTGTTTTTTTTCCCTACCTTTAGTGTTAGTATGCTTAAAAAAAAAATCTATTGCGTTTAATAATTCTGAAAAAAAAAGATTATTAATTCAGAAATAGTGTAGGTATATCTTGTGACTTAGTGTTAGACAGAATATGTGTTGGTATCCATGGTAACACAGAAGATTTTAAAGATCACACTGTTCATTTATTGGGAATATGAGCAGATTGTTTGTCTCCTGGAAGACTGCAAAATATCCTGTCACTGTATGTTGGTAATAAACTCAAAATGGCTAAAAGAGCTTTCATTTCACTTGTATTGCAATAAACATACACAAATAGATAACTTTATTCACAACAGATAATGATAATACAAAATAACTTTAAAATTCTTCTTAAGTATATAATGCCTGAAATGCACCTGAAAGAGCAAAAGGACATATTGAACAAAAGTTTCTTCTCATAATTAATAGAAGAAAAATAGATCCTTATTCAAATCATATCTTTTTGAGTTAGGGTATTTTTAGACCCAACCGACTGTCTTCAACTGTTTGAAATGAAGCAGTCACTGCAATTATGTTGATCCTCAGTGGGTTTTTAGTCTACTATCTATAGGTGAGAAATGTATGGGCTTGAATTGAAAGACTAAAACTGAGCTATGCTTTTATGTAGGTAATTGATTACTAGGAGATGTGATAGATGCTTTTTTCAAATGTGTGGAGGGGAAAAGGTTTGCTGTTTTTTTTTTTTTTTTTCTTTTTTTTTTTTTCCCCCACAATCAGCCCTAAAAACTATTTACTGAGAATGAAAATGTTTTGTTTGTTTGTTTGTTTGTTTGTTTTTAGTATTTGATATTTTAATTTATTATTTTACTTTAAAAATCCTCCTATAAAAATCTACAATTTACTGCACTTCTGTGAAGGAGAGAGTATGAGTTCTTCTCACCACAGCTGTTCTTGGCCACTGCAAACGTAAACATAAATTGGGCTTAAGAAAGCCAAATGATGAAACTTGTACCTGCTATCCAGTCTCCTGCTGGCCACATAGTGAATAACCTAAAAGCTCCCAGAAAAATACTAATAAGGAAAGGCAAGGAACAAATTCTTTGGTACCTTAGATTAGTCTCTACTGGGACATCAGCTGGTGTCCAAGCACTCTCAGAGATCAAAGTGGGGAGTTCCAAGTCCGTGTTTCATTGCATTGGTGAAGAAGATGTGTACAGGGACTGCAGGATCATGGGTACTTTAAAAACTAAATGATTATTCAAAGGAATATCCATTCTTCTCTGTAGATTTTTAGTGAGTTAAAGTATATTTCTTCTATATCCCATCCTTGAAAATCACTCAAAAATCACTCTTTCACATATGCTCCTATGAAATTCAGGAAAAGTAAAGAAATTTTTTTTGGTTTTCTTTTTTTGGGGGGCAGGAGGAGAGAGAAGTCTATTGGAATTAAATACTTTGCATCTGTGAAGAATTAGAAGTGCCACTTTGTAACAATTTCTAATACATTTTTCTAAAGAAAAGGAGCATAAGTATAGCAGGAGTAATTGGAGCCAACCAAGCATTTAACTTAGTCAATATTTTCTGTAAGATTTTTTTTTATCAGAAGAGTACTGAAGAAATCAATAAAACTAGGCAAATTCACCAGGAGAACTGAAGCTATAAGAACAACACAAGATAAGGAGTGAAATTGCATATTGATGCAGGAGATCATTAAGGAACGAAAAGTTTAGTAGCTGGCAAATCAAATTGCATGAAAGTGCCGTAACAAAGACAAATCTGAATAAAAGTTAAATGTCATCTAACTAACTAACTAACAGTTATAAGTGTTGAAACACTTGGAACATGGAATTGTTGGTAACATGGAATTATTTCTGTCAGTGATGATCCTTTAGCACCAAAACCAAGATTAATATCAATCATCTTTACACAGCTCTATCAGTGTAAAGATAGATTGGCTCCCTTTAAATCAAAAGAGAGAGGGAGAGGCTCACAAAGTCATATTTGACTATTTAATTTTAAAGACTATTTAGATATCCAAATGCACTTATTTATCTCCAAGGGGAGATAAAATAATATAAAATACAAAGAGAGTCAAGACTGCAAAGTCTAGATATAGACACCTATGTCTTGATCCCTTTGACCACACACACTTAGTTCTTTCTGGGTTGTCCTAGGTCATCCTGCCCGGACTTGCATGCCCTTTTTGGAAGGCCTGGGTTTCCCATATATACTCTGTGATTTCTCCTGGTCCTGTGAGAATGTTTCTTATGCCTTCAGGCTTAATTTGAGAAACTTCAGGCTTAATTTAGCAAAACTTAGAATAGGAATTGGACAAATGAAATCAAGAGTATTTTACACTTAAGTAAACTTTCCTTCTGGCTTGAAAATTAAATTGTGATAACGCTGTATTAATTTAGAACATCTATATGTAGATCTACTACAGCTCATATGTCAGATTTTTGTTTTGGTATTTGAATGATATTACAGTTATCACAGAGTTAACTATTGAGAGGTTTCTACTGATTACATTTTAATCAACTGTGTGATTTTGAGGCTCTACCAAACAGAAACTTTACTAATATTTCAGTCTAAACGTTGAATTTAAATGTTCCACTTTTCTCCTTAATATTTCCCATTGACATTTGTTTTCTTTTCCTTTTTGATATTTAAGCACAGAGAATAACTTAGATTTTCAACCAGTAGCATCCAAGAGAACATGCTGCTCTCGAAATAAGCTGTAATTACAAAAATATTATCCTTCATAGTCATATTGTGCTTTCAGTATATTAATGATTCAGCAGCTACCTCCATCCTCACTCTGTAGATCCCAGTTGTACTAGGACAGCATGCTTTTTATTATGCTATGTGTGTAAAGACTCTTTGTGGTTCATAACTCTAGAAAAGAACTGTGAATGATTGCAGATAGCATAAAAATCAAAATCCCTTGTTTTTCAGAGTTCTTTCAAGATTGAATTAATGATAGGTTGTTCAAATTCTCCAAGTGTCTTTTCTTTTTTTTTTTTTTCTTTTCCTTTCTTTTTTTTTTTTTTTTTTTTTTCTCTTTCTCTACAGGGAGTTCATTTTTTGATAACCCAATGTATACTGTGTATTCAGATGCTGACACTGGAGTACATCTTGGTGAGTATGTGATCTCAGTTGACTTCATAACCATTTCACAAGCATCCACTTAAATAAGGCTATATAAAAAACCTGTGCTCCTTCAAATGATATATGAGGATGTATTAGCTATGTGCTGAAAAGGCAGATGTATAGATATAGATGTATACACCACTGGAGAATTTGTAGTTTTGCTATTTCTTGATATAATACTGTGGAAGAATTGCTTAGAGAAAGACTAGGGCCCAACAGAAGTTTTGACATTACAGAAGC
Source organism: Tinamus guttatus (assembly GCF_059628265.1). Classification (NCBI taxonomy): domain Eukaryota; kingdom Metazoa; phylum Chordata; class Aves; order Tinamiformes; family Tinamidae; genus Tinamus; species Tinamus guttatus. Next base: position 44,520 of record NW_028289440.1, read on the forward strand.
TTGCTTGGGGTGATACACAGTTGCCACTTCCAGGATGGTTGGTACGCACGGACTCTGCTCCTCCACAGTTCCCTAGTCAGCACAATGTGCCCTACTTGCGGCTTTAAGGAGGAGGAATGGAGGATGGAGCGGAGTGAAGACACCGCGGCCAAACTCTGTTGGATTCCCTGTGCAGTGCCACTGATAAGCTGTCCAATGGGAGATATACAATAACATGTCCAGTGCTGAGCCAGCAAGGGTGGTAAATCACTCCTTTGGATGAATTTTGCTTGAACTTTGCTCATTATAATGTCAAAACACACCTCCATCCCAAAAGTTACCTTCCTGCCAGGTACGACCACTCCTTACTGAGCATATGCTCTAGATTTTTGACTGACTGTACCTTTAAATGAAAGAAAGAAACTTTTTCACCAATCAATAACAATATTAAGTATGACTCTAGTCACTCAAGCTCCACCTGAATGTAAAGAAAAGTACAAAAGGTGAACTTGAGGGAAAAAGAGAAGTAAGAAATCATCATAACTCTTGGGTCAGTTGATGGGCCGGTCCCCCTTCCTCCCCTTGTACTGGCACACCGCCTGAGGAGACTCGAGACTGAGAGCCCTCTCCCATCTTCTGGGGTGAGTGATAATTGCACATTTGCACACCAGAGCTAGCTAAAAACCCCACACTCTAGTGGAGAATTTCCTGTACTGCCTTCCAAAACCTGCTTTGTAAATGTTGCATTTGAATAAATTATCCTGTTTGTGAACTTGACTACTTGTCTGGGGGGCGATCGGACCTACAGTAGACAGACTGTTCGTGAATCCGATACTGTCAGAGTCGAACTTACAACTAACACAGTATTTGATATCTCCTTCCCTCCCCACCACTATGGCTTTAAAACTGCAACATTTTACATATACAGTGTGAACAAAGTGGCATGCTGGGATCATTTTGCTATTGCAGTCTGAAAAATACAAAACAAACAAACAAAAAAAAGTGTTAAACGATAGCTAGGAAAACACATGTTTCCTGGTATGGCCTATATATCAACAGGTTGATTGCACAGTGCCTGGAAGTTGAAGGCAGACCAGTTCAGAGAGGTGAGTGCAAGGTGAGAGTAACAAATTTGGTGCAACATAAGCAGTTAGCATTCTGTCTCAGAGGCTCCCTAGTCCTCATGCCAGTGCTGGGTCCTGGTGGTGGGGCAGGGCAGAGCTGGTCCTATTCTGGTCACCACATCCTGTCCCCTCTCCCTGAGGGCACAGGACCCTGGGGCAGCCAGAGCAGTTCTAGCCCCAGGGGACGTCAGGCACCACTGAAGGTAACTGTAGCCCCTCAGTAGCCAGGCAGGACAGTGAAGATATAAAATTAATATGCTTAAATCTAGAGTTAAAAATATTATCTCTTTTATAATACCTTATTTTACCATGAAATTACAATAATCTATTCTGCGCTTAGATCTGCAAGAGTGTAGGCAGCACCTGGAATTCTCTGACCTGAAATGTGTTGTTGTGTTACATGTAAATACATCGGTATATACATTCAGCTGTCAATTTTATATCCATTGCATTGACAACCAGTGCTGGACATTTCAACAGTGTTTTCAGTACAAGCATTATACCTCTGTAAATTGAATATGATTTTCAACAAAGGAGCTGAAGTGTATCAGCAGGGGCACTCAAGAAAATAACCACATAGCAGGAACATTCATGATCTCAGACACCATTATTTCATCCTGTTCATCACAATAAGATCCAGACTGAACCTTTTGCAACAGTCAGAAAAGAGTATGTGAATGCAAAGTGTAAAAACACCTGTTCTTATTAGTTTTTTTATTAAAATAGTTTCAGCTAGCAACTTTGGCATTCTCCATCTCCTCAAATCAGTTTAGGATGGCAAAGGTAACTGAAGCTATGAAATGTGTTTCAGCTCTCTCATTTAAGAAGAAAAAGTTAATTTTGTTAATAAACAACATTTTATTTTCCCCTGAACATTGAAGAATAAGTTAACTTTGCCTTTATTATTATACTCAGGGAATTCTACGGCTTGAATATCTTATGTCTTTTCCCTGTTTTATTATTATTGTTATTTGTGTGCTTGCCAGCTTTCATTTGCTTATCTTTGTACATTCAATTCCACATTTATGAGTAACAATGATTTTAGAAAAGTGAAGATGATTAAGGGATTAGAGCATCTATTGTACGAGGAAAGATTAAGCAAGCAGGGCTTGTTTAGCCTAGAGAAGATTGAGAGGAGATCTGATCAATATGTATAAGTACCTTAGGCGAGAATGAAGGGAGTATGGGACCAAACTCTTCTTCGTGGTGACTGGTGACAGGATAGGGGTAATGGGTACAAGCTGAAACATAGGCAGTTCCATTTCCATGTGAGGAAGAACTTATTTCCTGTGAGGGTGACAGAGCCCTGGAACAGGCTGCCCAGAGAGGCTGTGGAGTCTCCTTCTCTGGAGATCTTGAAAACTCGCCTGGATGCCACCAGGCATCCACATGCTCTGAGTGTCCCTGCTGGAGCAGGGGGGTTGAGCTGGATGATCTCTAGAGGTCCCTTCCAACCTCAACCTTTCTGTGATTCCCTGATTCTGTGAGATTCTTGCTCTGAGTTATTGGTAAAAAAACATTCCAAATTTTCATAGGGTCCAAACATTGCAGCTGCTATGTTAAAAACTTCATGTAAGAAAATGTTCTTAAAAATGTTATCCTTTCTCTATCTGACTGTGATAATACTAATAATTGCAGAATGGATCTCTATTATAAGGAAATATTAAATTATTTCGCGAAAGCTATCATCATCCCTCTTTGTAAGGTGAGTTGGCCACAACATACAGCAACACAACAGTAGAGAAACTGTCTCTCTGCACTCCAGTGAAAAACAATGCACATGATTCCCCACACTGGTGTCTCATACAAAAAAGTACAATGACTACCTCACACTAATAAAATAAAATAAAATTTACTGACACCTTTCTTCTTTCTTTTTCATGATGTATGAGTGTGTGAAAACCATATCAATTTTTGTGAGGTATTTGAACAATTATGGTCCTCTACTTTGGACAATACTGAGCTCTTAAAACAGGCACATTTGCACAAAAGGACAAATTTATTTCTTGGAAGAAGAAAAGCTTGTTTCGGCATGCATAAGACAGAACTAGCCTATTTTTTTTCAGGCTGTTTTTTATGTGGTCATTATGCTTTTGTTCAATATATTTTTAATATATTAATAATATTTATTATTACTATGTTATAATATTATTTTAATATTACTAAATATTAAATAATATTATTTTAATATTTATAATCTTATCATATTATTTTAATAAAATGGAATCCCTGCACATATGTGTATTTACAGAGAGGAGGGAGGTGTTTTAGTTTTTCAATATATGTATATGTGTGTATGCATGTGTATGCATGTGTATGTGTTTAAAATAAGCATATATATTTGATTAGGCTTTGGATTAAACCTACATTACTAATTTTAGAAACCTCCATTAACATTTGAAGCATTTTCATTTCATCACATCATAAAGTACAGGCAACATTTAACATTTATTTAAAGCTCTCAGGCTGAGATTCCAGACCCACCACTGCTGACAGTAATTCTTTGCATGAGATCTTGCCATTTGATTTTGCTGGAATTATATTAACGAGCAATCTGCAGAAAACCATTCCAGCCTGTTCCCTTGAATGCAATCTGTTTAGTATTTTTCTACGTACCCTGTCCATCATTTAATCTGAGTTTCTAAGAGAATTAGCCTTGGATCTAGGAGGATGTCAGTTTCTCAGCTTCTAAATGATTAAATAAACACAGAAGAGTGAAAAGGGAGAAGAAACAACCATAGGTCTCTTTCTTCTTTTTAGTCTTCAGAAGAAGGCACCTTCACTGTAATGAATAAAACCATCTTTCATGTGAAAATACTCCTTTATTGGGAGCAGAATACTTTATTTATGAAGATAGAAAAACTAATGCTCATTAGGGTGAAATATAATGATTTTTTTTAAGTTCTAGAACTTTATAAAAGCAGACAGGATTTGAAATAAGTTGAAATATAAAGCTTAACACATAATGAGAAGGAATTTCCATTGCCACAACAACCTATTAAACTGGATGATTTAAGTGAAGAATATTTAAAAGATTCTTATGGTTCGTAGTCTTAGATTCAGGAAATCAAATGCAAGAAGAATGCATTTCCCCTGCCCAAAAATGCAGAAGTATCACTGCTTACTAGTACGGCAGTAGGGGGGAGGAACCCAAAACCCAGTCAGAGACACATCAGCCCTATGGGCTGGGGAGACACCTGTCACCATGAGCCAGGGAGAAGCTCCCTGGGGACCAGACTGAGGAGTTCCTGTCTGGGGGTGTAGGATCATTATGGGATATAGGGGAAGAGCATTCAGATATTGTACAGAACTCACTGTGGGTTGTTTGGGGAGGAACCAAAGCTGAAACAGGGAGGGGAGCAAGGTGTTTTGGGGAGGAACATCTGTGTCAGGCCAACCACCAGTGAGACCATGGGGTTAAGGGATGAACTGAGGTCAGCTTTCGGAAGTCTATGTGTTGTGTGAAAGTCTGTGTGAGCAAAGGTATCTGTAACACTAGCTGAAGGAGGCTGTGGCCTCTGGGGCTCATGCATGCAGGTGCCATCTGGGAAAGACTGGAGACCCCAGTCCCTGGGTCGACTGGAGAGCCAGGGACAGCAACTGGAAGGGAGAGAGGGCTAAGTGTCTCAGCCCAGGTGCTGGAAGGATCCATGTTGTACATACGTATATTTATATAAGCATGTATATGTCCCACTGAAAGACCTACATCCTAAACAGCCAGGGAGGGGGACAGGATTAGGCCATTGATGCTATTTGTGTTTCTGTGGGTGCTGAGTGTGTCTGTACTGACCCATACTGCCTGACATGTATATGTATATATGTGTTACATATGTTTGTGTGTCGACACAGATGCCTGCTGGGAAAATGTGCTCAGCCGCACTGCAGCCTGGACCTAGGGGCATGAATTTGCAGCAGTCTTGCCCCTATTAGACTACCAGATTCAAAAATCCACAATGCATGTTTGCATTATATTTCCTGTCAGATTACTTTAGTAAGACTGAAAAACAAAGCAAACAAACAAAAAACAAGCAAACCGAACAGAAAAAATAAATACAATCCCTTTTCTAATGCCTTACTCCAGACATGTGAGCAGTACAGCAATACTCAGAGAAGCGAGCTCAGAACCGGCAATTGCGTAGCAAGGCAGGGGTGTAGATGTAGTGCTCAGACGGGGAAGCATCACAGATGCTGGGAAAGACACATACCCAGATTCAGATTCTGAAGTGCAAATGCTTACACTTCAATGAAGCAGAAGCCCATGCTTTTATTCAGTTCCAGATTTGCTACACTTCCACATGGTTTGTAAGCAAGCAGTGGAATATGACCTAAAATGAAAACATAATTCCGCAAAATAACGCAAACACCTTCATGCAATCCTGAAAGGCTGGATTTCAGTCTGAGTGATGGCTATCTGCCTGACTATCAAACTATGCCTCGCTTGCAAAATTCAACATATAATTCTCACAGAACAGAGTCAGAATGCTCAAGGATTTAGTCTTAGATACATCTGGGATCAAACTAAAACGCATGATTCGCGCGAAAGTTTGTTCTCAGACTTCAGTGAGGACTACGTAATTGTGCCTATGGTACTTCCAAATTCAACCTGGTTCTTCTCCAGATGATTGCCATTTCCCACAACGAGGCATCATCTTATAACAGACTATTTTGCTGTTAAACTCATTACTGAGCCTCATAATTTGTTGTACTGGTTTTTACTTCATGTTTATTACTCTGTTCCTCAAGGTAAGGCCATACCTAACCATTTTCCTGTTGCTCCTTTAGTATCATTTGACTGTCTTAGGTTTTGCATCACAAGCAAATTTCCTCATGCGCTCTCTTTCTCCCAAAGAACATTGAAACTATCAAATACAACCAGTTTTTGAGCTGATCTTGTTCCAGTGTCTCTAATAACCTATTGCAGCATCATTTCTCTCTTATAAACCACTTGCATCACATAATTATACTGTTAGTTCTTACCTTCCCTAAAATAGCTAGTGTGTTTTCCTACATGCATGTTTTATTACACAAAATGATTTAGTAAATATTATGACAGCAACTTTTTTGTGTGTTTCCATTTTCTATAAAATGTCTGATCAAGGAAACTGTCAAGTTTACTGTTTTCTACTCACAATAAATCCAAGTGCTTTATGTCACATTTTTCCATTATACTTCAGGCACTATAGAAGAGGTGGCCATACATAACGATCTTGAAATGAAGAACTGAGTGTTGAAGCGTGAAATGGAAAAAAATTGGTCTGATTTCAGAATATGAAACTTTGATAAATCAGGAAGTTCATTTAAATAACTAAACAAGCATATGTTACAGACAACCAGTACTGAAAAAGGCTACCTAACCTAACATGTAATTTTAAATTTCAGTCCAAGATTCATACTAAAGGAAGAGAAAATATGCCATATAAAGCTAAGCATCAGTATACAGAATAGTATAAGGATACAGACTCTGAGGACGAGGCATTCATTTTGCTGAATTAATTCAACTAATTCAACAAGAAGACTCTTCCCTTCAAGAATATTTTATGCATCAAAAGCAAATCAGACGTGATCCATTGTCCTGTAAGTAACCTGATGCATTAACATATTTTGCTGAAAAATCTCAGCGTACCCAGAATCTGCAGGGTTTGAGGCAAGGGATATTAATGGTAAAACAAACAAAAAAATTATACAGCCTTACAACCACAGCTGTATTATGTGGCATTATCAAATGCAGACACACAATGGCACCCTTTGCCAAGCTCTGTGTATCCTGACAGCTCATTAAGACAGGAAGCCATAACAAACAATTTGACAAAATATTTTTTATAGTCTATGAAGAGATAACAGCCTTGACAAATGAAATAAAAAAGCAATCAAGGGAAGCATTTTAAACATTTGTAACAGTGGGTAACTGCCATAAAAGCAGAATAAAATTATTTGGGCCATGTATAAACACGGTGTAAAGGAATAAAGGAACTCAGAAAAATGTATGCATATTCCTATTAGTTTTGAATTTAGCTAAATTTTCTTTGCCAGTTTACTAAAAAGCTGTTGAAAAACACCACATAGCCGTATAGCAAATATTCTGCAATATCTACACATGGCATGGCATGGGCATGTCTTATGCATGAATTCAGTATCTCTGGTCATTCCCTATGAACTTGTATGTGACTGTATTAATATAATGGAGCAAAAATTACCAAATCACCAAAAGAGCTTCATTGATATACTGTCAGTACTCCCTGTGAGTCTTAAAAAATTAGACCAAATTGTGATGGAAGGCAAAGGCATTTTTATTAGTTTTTCTTTTTAAGAACCTGATTGATTATCCTTAAAATTCAGGTAGGCTTCAGACTTCAGAAATCTGAATATCTTGATCTTTATTCAGGTTCCCACACACAGATGCCTAGAAACTTTGAGACGCCTAGAATATTCTACCTCACCTGTTTCAGAACAGCATAGTTTTGTGCTTAAGTTTTGTCATATCTTCATGCCTTCATGAGTAGATCTCAGCTGGAATTAGATCTTTATGTGCAGATATCTGAAATTATCTCTTATGTCTACTTTTCACAGAATGCTTAAGGTTGGGTGGGAACCCTTAGAGATCATCTAGCCCAACCCCCATGCTCCAGCAGGGACATCTAGAGCACATGGCAAAGGGTGGCATCCAGGCGGGTTTGGAAGATCTCCAGAGAAGGAGACTCCACAGCCTCTCTGGGTAGCCTGTTCCAGGGCTCTGTCACCCTAGGAGGAAAGAAGTTCTTCTTCACAGGGAGAGGAAACTTCCTGTGTTTCAACTTACACCTGTTACCCCTCATCCTATCACTGCCCACCACGGAGAAGACCCTGTTCCATCCTCCCTACATTCTCCCCTCAGGTACTTATACATATTGATCGATCTCCTCTCAATCTTCTCTTCTCTAGGCCAAACAGGCCAAGCTCACTTAGTCTTTCCTCATAGAATAGATGCTGCAGTTCCTTAATCATCTTTGTTGCTCTACACTGGACCCTTTCTAGAAGTTCCACATCCCACTTGTAATGAGGAGCCCAGAACTGCACACAGTACTCCAGGCGCGGCCTTGCCAGTGCTGAGGAGAGGGGCAAGATCCCCTCCATCAACATGCTGGAAACTCTCCTCCTGATGCAGGCCACGATCCCATTGGCCTTCTTGGCCGCAAGGGCACACTGCTGACTCATGGTTAACCTGTTGCCAACCAGGGCTCCCAAATCCCTCTCCATGGAGCTGTCCAACAGGTCAATCCCTAATCTGTCCTGGTGCCTGGGGTTATTCCTCCCCAGGTGCAGAATCCTGCACTTGTCCTTGTTGAACCTCACGAGTTTCCTCTCTGTCCAACTCTCCAAACTGTCTAGGTCCCTCTGAATGGCAGCACGGCCCTCGGGAGTGTTGACCATTCCACTCAGTTCAGTATCATCTGCAAACTTGCTGAGGGTGCACTCTGTGTCGTCGTCCAAGTCATTGATGAACAAGCTGAACAGCACTGGGCCCAGTACTGACCCCTGCAGAACACCACTGGCCATGGGCCTCCAACTAGACTCGGCCCCATTTATCACCACCCTCTGGGCTCTGCCATCTAGCCAGTCCTCAATCCACTTCACAGTCCGCTTGTTCAGTATACACTTCCTTAGCTTTCCTATGAGGATGTTATGGGAGATTGTGTCGAAAGCTTTGCTGAAGTCAAGGTAGACAACATCCATGACTCTCCCATCGTCCATCCAGCGGTCACCTCATCGTAGAAGGCTATCAGGTTCATCAGACACGACTTCCTCTTGGTGAATCCATGCTGACTACTCCTGATCACCTTCCTTTCCTTGATGTACCTGGATATTGCCTCTAGGATGAGCTGCTCCAGCACCTTTCCAGGGACAGAGGTGAGGCTGACTGACCTGTGGTTTCCCGGTTCCTCCCTCTTGCCTTTTTTGAAGGTGAAGTGACGCTGGCTTTCTACCAGTCCTCCGGTACCTCCCCTGCTCTCCATGACCTCTCAAAGATGATGGAGAGAGGCTGAGCAATGACCCCTGCCAGTTCCCTCAGCAATCTTGGATGTATTCCGTTCGGGTCCATAGATTTACGGGTGTCCAGTTTACCTAAACAGTCCCTAACCCAATCCTCCTCAACCAGTGGAAAGCCCTCCTCTCTCTTGGTTATCTCTCATAGTGTCCGGGCTCAATACGTGGGGACTAGCCTTAGCAGTAAAGACAGAGGCAAAGAAGGCATTTAGTAACTTTGCCTTCTCTGCATGCTCTGTCACCAAAGCACCCTCCCCATTCAGCAGTGGACTAACATTTTCCCTAGTCTTCCTCTTGCTGCTCATGTATTTGTAGAAACCCTTCCTGTTGCCCCTGACATCTCTTGTTAACTCTAATTTCAAATGGGCCTTGGCCTTCCTCATTGCAACCCTGCATTCTCTGAGCCATCATCCATCTTTTGAGCCATCATCCTAGACTCATTTTAGAGTAAGCAGGAAAAATAAACACTCTAGATGGCAACTAATCTCATTTTAAAGTCTGTGATCTAAAATGAGATGAGTTTACTCCAGAGATTTCTTATCCCTCCGCTGACTACCCAGACAGTTTATTCTAACCTAGATCAATCAGTTACCTTATTGTGACAAAAGACTCTCATGATGACTATCTGAATGTGTGGAAACACGGAACAGGAATCTTCCCTGGTCTGATCTTTCCTGATCTTCCCTGATGTGGCCCTGAGAGATCTTGCAACTCATTCTGTAGGCAGAGTTTATCTGGTACATCCTAAATCTCTCAACACTGATGAGAAACCTGCCTACAGAATTTTGAAAATTTTACCTTGGTATGCCTTAACATAATGATGTTAAAAATATTATGATGAAAAAAAAGTGTATTTGTTTTCACATCTGCAGTGAAACCTTTTATTAACAGTTGTTTTAAAGTCAGTATCACTGGTGCTAACTCTCTCTCTTTTGCTTTCTTTCTAGAATATTGAAAAGACCTCTTCATCATAAAGCTCAAAATCATACCAAAAAAAGAAAGAATAAATTACATTATCAGAGAAGAAGCAATAGGTTACCTTTCCCAAGTTTTTATTCCTTATCTCTGTGACAAACAACTGAAGAATATTCTTGAATTTAGAGTTAAAAATTCATGCTATACACCTACTCTGTGAATCATAGCACACCGTCACAACTAATTAATCTAAAGGTGAACAAATTTCCTGAAGGCTGTCAAATTTGCTCCAGAACTACATATTTAATAGTGTCATCACATATATTGATATTTTACCTTCACGGAGTTACAGTGGTTGCCTTTCTCTACATCTATCATAAATGGCACATCTTAATGGTAGTAGTTTGAATTTGCTTATATCTGTGAGACACTTTAATAGAAGAAAAATAAGAGAAAAGTCAATTTCAGATCAATTCATGGACTTGCTTTATTGTTAAAAGTAGGTAATGATCTCTTCCATCCTGTTACCTAGAAGGCCTTTGTGCCAACTCTTGTCTGGAGAAGAGAGGTGTCCTGCCTGGAGACGTCATCGGCATAAAACTAGGTGCAGAACTAATTAAAAAAGGGAAAAGCAGGAGGGCAGAAAACAGGCAAGGGTTCTGAATCTCATAGTAAAGGACAGGAACAAAGTTCCACTTAGCAAGAACAGCACAGGCAACATGGAAAAAATGTTGGAGGCAGAGCTGAACAGATTCTACAAAATGTGATCCAGCCTGAATCAGCACAGTCCTATTTCCATGAATCTTTGGACCTGTCTGTTCTGTATAATGGAACTTAGAATAGATTATTCTTCTGTATGAAGTGTCTATAAGCTTGGTAACTTACTCCTGTCCACAGCATCCTGAGAATATATTCTTTTGGGCTCAGAAATAGTATATAGTTGGCTCCATACAAAATCTGGCTTATGGAACTACTAATTCTGGATAATGGTGTTCATCCTATATTCTCTCAGTACTTCAATGTCTAGGTTTATGCACAGATATGTAGGTAAGTACATATAACATTCATATACTTTAATAATATGGAGGCTGCCAGGTAGCGGGATAAAGGTACAAAATTATGAAATGTTTCCATAGGGATGATAGAGAAGAAGGTTTGCAGATGATATTTTCATCATTATTATGAAACTTGCATGATTGAAAAATGTCTTCTCGGTAAATTAATTTGATGTTTATGTTTCCCAGTTTTATTGCACAAGAAAATGGGTCAACAAGATTTACACTGACATTTAAAATATTTGTTTGAATTAATTTTGCTGAATGTGACCTGCATCAAGTGTCAAGACATCAGAATAAGCCCACTGTATACAAAATGAGTTTGACACAGTGTTCTGTCCCAACACTACACTGCTTTAAAGAACTGCATTTAAAACCACGAGCACAGCCTGCTGCTAGCTTTCTGTTGGCACATGACAGTGGGTAGACTTTTAGGATGTGCCTGGCAGTATTTTTAGACACTTAAGACATCTTCCACTTGTGCTTATGTCTGTAACTACAACTTGCTATCTGTACAGGTTTTTAAGATAACCAAACCTCATAGAAAATAATACTCAAATGGCTGGCAAGGGTCCTCTCTCTCATCTCTCTCTCTTTCCCTCTGGCTTTCTGGAGTTAGATTTTCAGTCCTTGTAAGTAATCTGGACAGAACAGAGAAGCTGTCACTGTTGCCTGACAAGAAATTAACAAGACATCCAAGGCAGAAAGAAGTTCTTATATTTACATCTACATTGCTAAGCAAAGAAAGGCCAGGGAATGATGCCTGGCCTAAGATGGACTGTCCGTGTCCACACTGCTTAGAGATAACCCTCTGTAAATAGATCTGTTTTGGAGGAAAAAAGAAACACTGAGCTTTTCAGAGCAGTGAATAAGCTAAAAAATAAACATTGCACCTTATCATCAGTCTAATAAGCAGGGAGCAGTTGCTCCCTGATCCTCACATACTTAGCACTACAAGCTTATTGCCTAACGCTGCTTTTCAAGACAGCTCCCATCTCATCCCAAACCAGGGCCATCAGCCACGGCTCTGCAACACCAAAGACTATTGGCCTGGCCATGAGACCAGCTCTGGTGCCCTGGTTGGTGATGCCCCTATGTTCCCTTGCCCGAGTGCTCCCTTGCTCCAATGCTGGGGTTGTTCCACTTCCTCCAAGGTGGGGACCTGGGACCTGGTGGCCAGGATCGAGTCATTCCTGCCAGAAGACCCAGCCATGGGTCTATGAGGCTCCCTGACAATACTATTACAACTAATTAAGGAGATAATGAGTACCTGCTGTTTTTAAAGAGACCAAACTAAAGCTACATTCCTGGCCATCTTCCTACTCTTTTTTTTTTTTTAAAAAAAAAAAAAAGGACTCAACATCTGATAAATAAAAATAAATTATTTTCAATAAAAAATTTCAAATAAAATAATGTTGCATTTGCCAAACAATGTTCTGGCCTAAAAACAAAAGACAAACCAATCAACAACAAAATTATTGGTCCTTTGGCTCAGAGTACAGTAATAGATCACTTGCCATTGCATTGGTGCAATCCTAGACCTTATTTCAAAGCTATCCCATATGAAAGATTTATTTGTGCATGATTTTGTGAGATGAGAAAAAATATTTCAGACCTTGGGATTTTCATGCAAAGGCATATACAGATGTGTGTGTGTGTCTGTGTGTGTAGTTATATAGGTTCCCAAGGTTAGGGAAAATGAAATCACAGCAGCGCCTCCTTTGAAAACTCTTCATCTCAAGACTCTGTTTTGACATGCTATGTGAAATAGCCTGAATATGGTGGTCCACGATTATGTCTACTGTTTATACTCTTTGTTTGGGGTGAGAAGCACCCAATAAGATGTTGTGAGATCTCTCTTACTTCATTTTATGGGGCTTTACTTTGTTTAGTGTGACTTAGCTCTAGACCAACATCTTCAGATAAGTTATTAAGATTTTGTTTTTATATTATTCAGTTTGACAGATCAAGATTTTCGAAATTTATGAAAATTTAAGAAAGAATGAGTGCATGGAAAATGCAAAGTTTTGGTTGCATGGCTGTGGGTCTTTCAGTCTTTTCAAATACTAATTTATATGATGAACCTTGTTGCTTGTTTATCTTAAATTAAAATCAGTTTAGTCAGGTATCCCATCTTGAATTTTCAATATACCAAGTGAAACCTTAGATAGTTTGATTGTATGAGATTTTTGAACTGTACTTCAAAACAGAAGGTAAGTTTTATTTAGACTCCTCACCATATGTAATAAATGCACAGTGAATTAAGACAAAATGGTATCAAAATATCACCTAGAGTGGCATATTAAAAGGGATCTAGAAATACAGAGTTCAAGATAAAGTCTAAATGTTTCTAATGTCTCACTTTAATTAATTACTGAATATAAGCTCAAACCTTCTGGAAAATGAGAAATAAACAAACTCCTCTAGGACTGACTAAATTCTCAGCCAGAATCCTATTGGCATAGAAAAGATGACTTGAAATTTCAGTGAACCAACAACAAAGTAGGAACATTAAGCTTCTGAGAGTTCCAGAGGAAACACGAAGTGCTGACACCATCTTTTTCATGGAAAACTTTTCATCTGCAGTTCAGTCACTCAACTTGAAAGACTACCTAATCTGGATCAGAAATGCCATAGGACTCCCACTACGAGGACATCTGTGAGTAACAGTGTAGGAGGGACCACAACTTTGACCTTGTCATACACCTGAGACAAGCATTGAATGCCACAGGCAGTAGGGAAAAAATGAAAAGGTTATCTTAGAGGGCATGAAGATATTATTCTTTCTTGATGTAGGTCCAACCTCAGTTAAAAGAAGAGAACTGAATTAGAATTAAAAGGCTTCCTTGAAAGAAGAGGTTATGGTCACAGTGCTCTGTCTTGTGAACTGAGAGTAACTTTTAATAACTGCACACTGACTGAGTAAAATGGCAGCAAATAAGCTTTCATACAAAGTCAGAAAAGAGAGTACATAGGAAGACCATGAAAGCAAGGACTGTGGAGAATGAATTCTTTTCTGTTTGGGTGTTCTTGCATCTCTAGTTTTAGAAGGTCTTCAAACTTTACATCGTCTGTCATAACCTTTATTCAGAATATCCTGCCAAGACGAGTGTGGTCTTAAACTAGAGGGTAAAGGGCACATGCTCTTAAACTAGAGGGTAAAGGGCACATGCTAAATACCTACTTTGGTAGCCATACTTCTCTAAAGATAATATTAGTATTGGATTTTGGAGCATCTCTCTTTTTTTTTCTAGTAAGTGCATTAATAGCAAATAAGGATGAAGACAAACTGTTTTATCTTCCTTTTCCTTTTTTTCTTCCTTTTTTCCTTCTTCCTTTTTTTCCTTTTTTATCCAACAAGCAATTGAATAGATACCCACTATCTTTAAAAATTTACTCTTCTGCTAAAAAAAAACCCAAAAGATTAAAAACACCTCTGTCTTTTTTTTTTTCCTCCCATGATGTTTTTTTTTTTCTCCCATGATGAACAAATACCATCTCTAGGCTAACTTCAAACTTTGCTAAGATGCCCCCTAGAATTACTTTCAGGTTTATCTCTGGGAATGTGTATTGCTTTCTCTTTCTTTTTTTCTTTTTTTTTTTTTTCCCTTTCTTTTTTTTCTATTATTTCTCCAAATTATTTATATTTTCTTCTTTTTTTTTCTAAAAAGTAGATATAGTAAATTTTATAGTAGTTGGCAAGAACTTCCATGTAAAGTCAGAAATTTATTTTTCAATGTCCTACTATAATTGCAAGTATATTCCCAAAATTAGGAGTCTCTTTTCTGGTGCAAATACATGTTAAACTTATGTGTTGGTTGCTGCCTCTGTTAGTTCTCCATCTCCAGAACTGTAGCTTTCTTCAAATATTTTTTATTCTTCATAACAATTTAGATGAATATACACTTCCTATTTCTTTTTTTTTAATAGAAACCATTTATATATGTTTTAAACTCTTCTTGTGTTCTTGATCTCTTCAGATGAAGTTTTCATATCTTATTTCCCTTTCACTAGACCTAGTAAGTCTTTTTGACATTTTAATATTTAGCAATATGATTTGTTCTTCTTCCAAAGGTTTTACTTTCACACATTTTGTTTTAACAGCAAAGATTATTTCAATTAAATTTGAGGCTTAGATGTGAAGTATATCAACGTATTTAGATACAAATATGCAATATGCTGTAATTACAGAGAACCATAGCTTATCCTGAGGATAGGAAGAAAAAAAATGATGAAAAATTGTAAGTTTTCTAACAGTTAAACATCCTTTAACTTTATGCAATAGAAAGCTAATAGGCAATCAAATTATAATATTTTCTACTTTTCTGTACAAAGAGGTTTTTTTAAATCATAAAGAAATGCCAAAATTGTCACAGCCTTCAATAAATGCAGAGTGATGTGCATTAACAAATGGTCAAACCTGATCATTCTTTCTTATGTAACAAATCAATAATAGGAACTATTTTGTCTTTCAAATATCTTTGGGGAGAAAAAAAATATCCCCCTCTAAATGATTACCTGTATGTGATGATTACCATCAAATGTGATTTTTTTTTCTTTTTTTTTTTTTAGTATCATACATATCATTCTAACCGTAAGCAATTAAAAACATAGACAGATCAGCATATACCTGCATACATTAACAAAAGAAACTGAGTAACTCATTTGAAAATGAAAGCAATGTTCCTATGTACCACCTTGACTTCTGTAAGGAAAGAAGCATCAGTATGAACAACATTACAGTGATATTCACTAATAATTTAAAAGTTAAAGAAAATCCATGAAGAAATTATCACCTGACAGAATACCTCAAACTTGAAATGATGCTGAATGTTTCAAGATAGGCCTCACATTATTGTTATCCATGGGACTATTATTTTGCTCTCTGGCTGATGTTTCAGCCATATGGCCATTTCAGCTGTTTGTAATCAAGTAAATATATCCTAAATACTAGTTCAACAAGTAGAGCAGATTGGAGATTTAAACATTTTTAATTGGAAGAAGAAAACTCATCTTCTATATTACTTTTTCTTATACAGAGGTCAGACTAGGTCATAGATCTCCAGGAAATATACAAGCAACCTTTATTAAAACTATTTAACTGATGCAGAAAAGAAAAACAAAACCGTCATTCTTAAAAGCTGTTGTACGTAAAAAACATAATTAAACTGAAAAGACAGAACTCATTATATGAAATTCCTTTCAGAAAGTCATTTTAAAAGTGCTATAGTTTATTTAGAAAGTTAAAATTCTAACTTCATTAAACAAACATAAAATTAATTTCGCATCCAAGAGACAGTCTTTTCTTTTTTTTTCCTCTACGGGCTCTCTCATTAGTTTCTAATCCAACACAGTCTATGAGAGTTCATTGTAATAACTCAGATTTTAGTGAGAAACCTCATTTTAAACAGTTTTACATCTAAACTTCCTGCACAAAGAGCTTGCTTACTCATACAGGACTAAATCTGAAGCTCATTGTTCTAATAGAAAAAATACAGTCTTTGGCAGGGTCTAAACTGGATTCCATTTTCCTTGACTTTTAAGACAGAAAAATGTCCATTTATGAAAATTAAATTCAGAAATTTTAATTTTAATTAAAGACAATTTAATAATTGTTAATTCTTCCTCACAGATTTATATCACGTATACTTGTCACCTATTTAATTATGATTATTTTAAAATAAAATGTTTTTGAAAGTAGGGCTTAAAAATATAAAGGATGTTTTATCTTCAGGAAAGATCACCTTTTTAAGTATTGTCATGATTTGCACTTTATTTATTTCCTACATTTCTGGGAGACATTGCACCATTAAGAATCTTACAGAAGACTATGCAAGTCTTCTTTAAGTCACGCAGTCAGGCAGAGGGGGCAGGAAACCTGCATGGATGAGCAAGGAGCTTGTGGCAATGCTCAAGCAGAGAAGGCGATATGCAGAATGTGGAAAAAAGGACAGCCCCCTGGGAGAAATACAGGAATGTAGTCAGGGAATGCAGAGATGCAATATGGAAAGCTAAGGCGTGTTTGGAATGCAACCTGGCAAGGGATGTTAAAAATGACAAGAAAAAGTTCTTCAAATATATCAACAGCAAAAGGAAGATCAGGGAAAACGTGGGTCCGCTGGTGAACGGGATGAGCACCCTGGCTACGAATAACACAGAAAAAGCAGAGTTGCTGAATGCCTTCTTTGCTTCGGTGTTTGCCAAGGGCAGCCCATTAGAGAGACAAGAGAAGAAGCCTGGAGAGAGGAAGACTTGCCCTGGGTAGAGGAAGATTGGGTCAGAGAGCACCTAAAGAAACTCGATACCCACAAATCCATGGGCCCTGATGGGATGCACCCCAGAGTGCTGCAGAGGCTGGCAGATGTCATAGCTAAGCCGCTCTCTGTCATCTTTGAAAGATCTTGGAGAATGGGGGAGGTGCCGGAAGACTGGAAGAAGGCCAGTCACGCCAGTCTTCAAAAAAGGCAAGAAGGAGGACCCAGGCAACTACAGGCCAGTGAGCTTCACCTCCGTTCCCAGAAAAGTGATGGAATGGCTCATACTGGCTGTTGTCTCCAGGCACATGGAGGACAAGAAGTTGCTCAAGAGTAGTCAGCATGGATTCACCAAGGGGAAATCATGCTTGACTAACCCGATAGCCTTCTGTGATGGAATGACCAGTTGGATAAATGAGGGGAGAGCGGTGGATGTCGTCTATCTCAACTTCACCAAGGCTTTTGACACTGTCCCTCACAACATCGTCCTGGGCAAGCTCTGGAAGTGTGGGATAGATGAGTTCACAGTGAGGTGGATTAGGAACTGGCTGGATGGCAGAACTCAGAGGGTGGTGATCACTGGTGCCGAGTCCAGTTGGAGGCCTGTGGCTAGTGAGTGGTGTCTCCCAGGGTCAGTCCTTGATCCAGTCCTATTCAATTTATTCATCAATGACCTGGATGAAGGCACAGAGCGCTCCCTCACCAAGTTTGCTGATGATACGAAGCTGGGAGGAGTAGCTGATACCCCAGAGGGCTGTGCTGCCATCTAGAGGTACCTGGACAGACTGGACAACTGGACAACCTCATAAAATTCAACAAGGCCAAGTGCAAAGTCCTGCACCTGGGGAGAAATAACCCCAAGTACCAGTACAGGCTGGGGACTGACCTTCTGGGAGCTCTGCAGAGAAAGGCTTGCGTGTCATGGTGGACAACAAGTTGACCATGAGGCAGCATTGTGCCCTCGTGGCTAAGAAGGCCAATGGGATCCTGGGCTGCATTAAGAAGAGCATCTCCAGCAGGTCAAGGGAGGTGATCCTGCCCCTCTACTCAGCCCTGGTGAGGCCACATCTGGAGTACTGTGTCCAGTTCTGGGCTCCACAATACAAGAGGGATGTGGAGCTGCTGGAGAGAGATTAGCGCAGGGCTACAAGGATGATCAGGGGCCTGGAACATCTGCCCTATGAGGAGAGACTGGGGGAGCTGGGCCTGTTCAGCCTGGAGAAGAGAAGGCTGAGAGGGGGTCTAATCAGTGTCTATAAGTACCTCAAGGGAGGCAGTGAAGAGGATGGTGCTGGTCTCTTTTCAGTGGTGGCCACCGACAGAACTAGAGGTAATGGCTGGAAACTGAAGCACCAAAAGTTCCACAGGAACTTAAGAAAAAAATTTTAACAGTGAAGGTGACAGAGCGCTGGAACAGGCTGCCCAGAGAGGTTGTGGAGTCTCTTTCTCTGGAGATCTTCCAAACCCGGTTGGATGCAGTCCTGTGCCACGTGCTCTAGGTGACCCTGCGTGTGCAGGGGAGTTGGACTAGAGGACCTCTAGAGGTCCCTTCCAACCTTAAGCGTTCTATGATTCTATGATTCTGTGAAGTTATGGGTCAGTTGCTATCCTCCAATAGAACAACATCTCTAAGAAAAGTTCTTCTATAGACTATCCTAACATTACTTTAAGAAAACATGAGTTATTTAATATTTGATTTCTAAAATTTCTCTTCCTGGATATTTTCAGAAAATGAAGAAAACATAAGGAATTAATTAAAATATGTTTCCATCTCTAGCAAATGAACAATACTTTGAATTTACTACTCTATAGATTTACTAGTATAGAGAAATATGAAACACAGAAATAACTATGATAAAATGGAATATAAAATTGCAATACAATACAGCTCTTACTGAATACAAAAAGCAGAAACTTTGATAACATCTGATTTTTAAATAGAATGATAAGTTGGATTCTTATGAACATATTTAGTTATTCCGAACAGATCAAAATTGACTGGGCTTTTTCTAAAAGAATTAAGCACAGCATGAAAATTTGCTTTCACCAAACATCCCCTCCAAAATGATTGCAAAATTATAGATTTTTACTATTATGTTAAAGTGAAACACTGATTTAAAAAAAAATATGACTATGCAATTGTGTGCTTCTCTGGAATTGTTATGCAAAACAATAGAACTTTCAGCTGTTGATTTCTTCTCCAGTTTCCTGTCAAACTGAGCTCAAAGTGAAAACGTTTTCCTCTCATTGGTTTTATTGTTACTGTTAATTTCAAGATTTTTCCACTTCCCATTTAGCCAAAAAATGAGGTGATGTAAAACTTGTCCCCGAAAAATTGTAGAAGAGAAACAAGTGAAATCCTGCATGACAAAATTTGAATATAAGGTTTAATTAGGAGAGACAGAGCACTTTGAGTAATTGAGGCTGCTGAGCAGACTAATTTATTGGTGAAGGTTTTTACATCCTTCAGAATGGATATACTTGAAGAGTTTGGTAAGGTTGCAACACAGAATTGATGAGGAACACACATTTTTCCATATAAATTAATTTTCTGAAAATTAGGTGTCCCCTAGATGCTTTGGTCAATTGAGAGAAATACATCTATGGGGAGCATAACATCTATTTTAGAATAACAATCCCTTTTTTTTTTTTTTTTTTTTTTTTTAAGAACTCACTTCTCTGTATTGGTTGCAAAGCAAATCTCGTCTGAATGTCTCAGCCTGACACTTGAGCAAAGAAGCCCCAGTCTAGTGATCACCCTAACTGTCAACTTCTCAGTGGTAGCTTTTCCTTTTCAGGAGTCATTTTACCCATTTGACTTTGCTGTGTTTCACCGAGGTCATACCTGTGAATATTTCAGCACATTAATGCTTGCTGAAAATTTCCTCATCAATTCTAATTCTAGTCCATCTGCCAGCTCTTCCCCATGATGGACTACTGTATGAGCAGCAGAAGCTCCCTACACTCAGCTGATTCTTTGAAAAACGGTATTCTTATCAAGTTATCATTTGCAAATTTATTCAAACTCTTTCAGGTTTGCGGAAGAACTCAATATATGCACCTAATAGAATACATTTTTCTGTACAAAAGTAGTCCTGTTCTTTCATGGAACTTTATGAAACAATATGATTTTTTTTTCCACAAAACAAATATTTTCTAACCTGGGAAAGACTACAGAATTAGCTGCATGTTATGTAATGATGACTTAAAACTTAAATGTTAACCATACTACTCGTTCATCAAGTAAACAAGGTTATATAAGTTTTACACTGATCTCATGAGTAAATACTAAAGTCTCTATGATCAAGAGCTGCATGATTAAACTTAATACATTTTATCAATTTTTATTCTAAACAGTTTATTATTTTTCAAATGTGAAACTTATTTACAGTTCGTCAGCTAAAAGATGTGCACTTGTATATATCTTGCTTGAATGTACGTTTTGTCTTTTAAATCATAGAAGGTTAAAGTTTTCTTATTTGTGCATATTTCAATAGTAACTTTATTTTAATAAAAATGACTTTAATCATATAATAATCATAGTTATTTACCCTGAACTGACCGTTTTTTTTCCAAGTATCAGGTGAGCACACTGATTAAGAACAGCTTTAAAATAAATCTGGGTTACATATATCACAAGCTTGGCTTGCAAATCTTGTTAAGATACAGTTTTACAGCTTTAGAGCAACTGAGAACAACATAGAGTATTCTTTTAACAGAAACCACTCCATCAGTGTTGTGTCTGTTAAACTGTTAAACTGCATTAATTCTTAATATTTGTTCAAGATGAAGTGATCAATAATTCTTCTATATTATAAGAAACTTTAGAAATTCAAACAAAAAATTGTTTTTTTTCACAATGAACGATTACATTTTTATGTACGTACTAACCTACTTGACATTGTTTTACATTTACCTTCTCTTTAGTATTTCTTGTAGTAACTTAATATAGCATTTTGAAATTAACACTTATAATTTAGAATTGTAAAATCATAGAATCATAGAATGCTTAAGGTTGGAAGGGACCTCTAGAGGTCATCCAGTTCAACCACCCTGCTCCAGCAGGGTCACCTAGAGCACGTGGCACAGGGTGGCATCCAAGTGGCTTTTGAAGACCTCCAGAGAAGAAGACTCCACAACCTCTCTGGGCAGCCTGTTCCAGGGCTCTGTCACCCTCACCGCCAAGAAATTTTTAGCTTCAGTGTGTCCATCAAAAGATAATTTATAAGCCAACCCAGTAATTAGCATTATTCCCTGATTTGCCATGTTGATCATGACAAAAATCCAAGACACTGAAGTTATGAAGGTGAAAAAACAGATTTTTTTTTCTTTTTTTTTTTTTTTTTACATGGGTCTACATTTCCACTAGCTAAAGCACAAGAAATATGTAAACTGTCTAATCTGTTCAGCTGCGGAGTCCCGATCAGGCCACTGGAAACAAGAAATTTAACTTAAAATGACTTGATAAAATCTGTGCAGAACAAACAAAAAGTGCTAGAAGACTGATCTCTATATTTTTAGAAGACTGATCTCTATATTTTGTATCTTGTTATAGTCTGATTGATTTTTATTTCTGTAATCTTCTGTAATCTTCTTTATTTTAAAGAGAACAGAGTTAAAATACCTGAGGCAGGCTGTTTGGTTTGCTTTTGTTTTCTTCTTGAGTTTTTTTTTTAGTTTTTTATTATCTTTATTGTAAATCACATACAATGACATCTTGCAATTATCTCTGGACACATTATACCTAATAATGTCTTTTTAAATGTGCATAATTTAACTGGTTTAAATAATTAATAATTTTTAATAATAACTATTGTTTCCTAAATTCAATGAGCTCTGATGGAAAAAAAAATCATATAGTGCCTTAAAAAAGCTAATGACAGAATTGATGATCAGAAAAGGCCATGATAATTAAATAAGTATATCAACACTGATTCATTAACTATTCAGGTCTTTTATGACTGTTTCCTGCTCTTACAATGTATTTCCCTGAATGGGATTCAGATCATAGATCAATTACCTAAGTATAGATATCCATATGTGACCTAAGTATTTTCTAGATATTTAATTTCCCATTAACTTCATGGCAGCTAAAAATGGATGTCTAAACATTTGTGTCTAGCATCATTTGAGGTGCCTAAAATACGCATGACATTGAATAGGTCTGAAAGCTTAATACTGCACCTGCAGTGACTCACATCACAGAACAACAGCTAGAGAGCAAGAGATACTTTCGGGCATTTAAAAACTGTGGCAAGAGTTATGGAATTTAAATAATAAGTGGAAAAAGTGACAAAGTGAAAAAGACAAAGTATGAATTTGTTCAATTCTAAACAAACAAATATTTTATTGATTAAATGGAGACCTTAGCCATTCTAAAACTCATCCAAGTCATTTCTACTACAGAATTCATCAAACAGTGCATCAATAAAACACTTGTGAATAGTTAGCATAAATTGTTCCTGAAGGAGCAGAAATGGTTCCAGATAACAAGCGTTTTCAAATACTTAAGAAATTTCCCTGAAGTTTTGTAGTGGTTTAAGAGAGTTAATAATGATGTATCACGAAGATGGTTGGTCTTGGAGGACCACAGTCCATGTGGATATAAGAATTCACTCAAAATACTGCCCAGAGACAGTTCAAAGACCCTTGCAATGAAGGTTCCTGTCACCATGTCACTACCCACATAGTTGCTGAAATTCTAGCTGAAAGCCAGGAGCTAATTTAGTCCTCAGTGGTCCTCTGTATTATATGATTCCTATGGCCTATGTCTCCCTTTTTATTGCATTCTCTATCCCAGAAATGTTTCCTTAGCTGTAGCTCCTCAGGTAGTTTTTCTTGAGAGAGGAGAGAAAGCTCCCTCTCCTCATCCTTCCCATTGCTGTGAATCAACAGCCCACTTTTGCCTGGCTATAACTTTTTAACAAAACCATGCATACATGAATACATCCATATGTTTACGGCAATACCTATATACCTATGTATGTGTATACATAGATAAATAAAACTACTTATGAATTATTTGTATATCTTCTCTCATTTCCAACAGTCTAGCAAGATATCCTGAATGTTCTTATTTAAGAATATAGTCTCAACTTCAATAGCTGTCTGCTTTTTGATAAGACTACAAAAATCTGAGAGTACATCTGTATTTCTGAGGAAAAGACAGCCAGAGGAACAGCCTGAGCACTACTCATTCATTACCTGATTTCCCAACCCAGAACTGTTCAAAGTGGCTTGCTAGGATAAATGTGCCATACAGGGTACCAGCCCAAAATAGTAGTCATAGAAGTCAATCTATGCCACCTTAGGCTTCAGATTCAGAAACCGGTTTGTTTGTTATTTATCATAATAGAGAAAGCCAGACTGTACTGCTCCCCCAGGACTTCAGGTGTCAGGCCATAGACGTTTTTTGGCGCAGAAGGCAGCTATTCAGTAACTGCCAAATCATCTGTGACTCTGCAATAGATCTCATGGGAAATGAGCAAAAAAGAGTAAGCAAGGAAACAGATGCTCCTTGTACAGGTGAAAGAATATGTTGTTTTTCTCAAACTGTCCAAAACTTGTGTTAGGGTTTCAGTGATGAGATTTAAACTCGTATATATGTGCATGCACATTTTCACACATGCAAATATATACATCTTGAATTGGTTTTCCTCTCTATTTGCTATAAACTGATACTACAAATATTCATGAACAAACTATTTACATGATCTGGGGTAGTTTCTGTATTGATTCAGCTATGTACAGAGTTGCTTTTCCTTCGGTTTACTGAAAAAAAGAGACTAACCAAGCATAACCTTGGTCTTTCAGTTTGTGGTAGAACTACACAGATGACACACTTTTCTCAACATATGTTCTCCTCTGGACTCTCCACAGGCCTTTTTTTTTTTTTTTTTTTTTTTTTTTTTTTTTTTTCTGATTCAGTTTGTTCTATGCACATGCTATTGCTGTCAGCATTTTCTTCTTAATTATGTCTTCTCAGATCAAACATGGACATCTGTGCAGTCTTAAGCATTATGTGAAGAATTTTTTTCTGGGATAGATTCCCGCATGTGTGACTCAAAACTAAGAACTATTATACTAGTGGTGTTCCATACTAGAGTAATTTTGATGAGCCCTCACTGAAGTTATAAATTCTGAAAATGTTGGAGAGAAAATGGATATTATACAAAGATTTGAAAGACAACAGCTGTGGATAAGCTGTACAGCTGGCACATTTAAACTCTTGTCATAGCCATACAATGCAACTGACAAGCGTAGTTCATTCCCAGATTTATTACTTTTCTTAAAAGTGCAATTCCATTCTGCAAGTAAGTTTTCAGGCTTTTGAGTAATCAGAGAGAGAGAGAAAAAGAGTGAGAAAGAAAGATTAAGAAAGTAAAAGAGAGAGAGAAAAAAGGGGGGGAGGGAGGGAGGAAGGAAGGAAGGAAGGAAGGAAGGAGGGAAGGAAGGAAGGAGGATCTTTATATAAGAAGGAAGAGCAAGAACTGAGATATGGAATAAATATTTTTATTAGCTTATTTGCCGATTTATGAAACAGGGATTGATCTGCTGTGATATTTAAGGCTCTAGTAGTCTATAATAAATGAGCACAATCTTCCTGCAGTACGACAGTCTGGACCTGAGAACAAAATTAACCTTTCCAAAGTGACTTTTGCATGGATTTTTTTCATGAAAAGTAGGAAAAAAACACAATTATGATTATTGATATGAGGACTATTTCTTCCAAAGACAAAGCCCCTAATAAAAAGTGACTATTTTTCTAATACCAGGCTAAAGCTGGTAATGCTTACCCATATTTTCAAATACACTCACAGCCAGTAGTGTAAAAACATTAGTTAATCACAAACTATTTGCAGGTGAAGCAGCTAATCAATCATATTTTCTGAAAATTTATTCTAGTTCAGAGACTGACAAAATTGTACTATTTCATCAAAATATATCATGGAAGCAAACTGTAATACCTACCTCTACACAGTTTGTTTTCCTGTATAGCAGAGACACAACTGTTTTAGAAAGCACTAAACTAGCAAGCATAGAACATGCAGAAAGTAGTGTTAACTTTGAAAATAACAGACAAAATGCTAAATATGTCTCAGATCTGTGCATGTATTACTTAGTAAGAAGAAAGAGTATGTAATGGAAGAAGAAATGTTAGATAACATTGAACATAAGGCACATGGAAACAAATGAACACATTTTAAAAGTGGAATTGCAGTCAGAATTGTTTTCAACAACAAAACGAGCTAGTTCAAAATTAAACTTTTCAGGGAAAGGAGCTTTTTCTATTTTTTTGTCATTCCCAAGTGAAAAAAAAATGCTAGTGTTCAGTGTTCCTAGAATAAAATAAACAATCAGATTCTTAAGTGACATTGTTTCTTTTTTCCTAATCTTTAATTAGAGCTTTAGAATACTCCTAAATGCTCTTTAAGAATGCTCAAGAGCTTTAAAAATGCAAAGAATCAAAAAAGTCCCCAGCCACACAAAATATGATAATTAGTTCAAAGACCTTTTACAATATGAAAGATTAACAATTTATTTTTTTCATTCAATTTAGGGCAGAAAAAATCTTTAAAATCTTTGTACAAAAATCCTGGAAAGATACTCATCTAGCCATGGGAAAGCAGATAGATGGAAATAAGATACATATTTATAATTTAAGCAATGGTTTACTTCGAAAACAGATAAACAGATTTTTTTAAATGGTTTGTATTAAGTACATTAATTTTTAATGTTTAGAAAAAGTTGAGAAGAAAAAAAAACTTCATGATTAACAAAAGTGTATCGCAATTTAAAGAACGTCATTAAACATAGACATATTGCTTATAGTAAGGAATGGGCTTCAGTCCTACTAGGTGTTTGAAGGTGGGTTTTTTTCTGTGAAGTGAACTTAGTGAACTTAGACATCTAGCTTACCATGGTGGAAATAACCAACAACTTGCAAACTATGGTGGAAATTAATTGCCTAGGCATGGCACATTCTGAATATACATTTTTGAGAGACCTTCATTTCCAGCTACCACTCGAGGAAGGTAAAGATTTCCCACAAACTCCGTCACATCTCCCAGTTGTGCACAGCACCCTGCATACTTAAAGGAGTCATCTGTGAGCTCGTAAGGATGTGTAGCAGAGTCTAAAATAGGCGTACAGGTAACTGAAACAAACCTTAAGCTATTAGTCCATGCAGCCCCCTGAAATTTAAGAACTAGTAAACATCATCCTAACAACATTGCGCAGATTTTACTTTTCTGATAAAATTTCACTGTTCTCTACTGAGAACTATACTTCAACTTCAATTATATCTACACAGTTAAAGACATTTACTTTGGGAAAACAAATCTGGTCCTCAGTCTAAGAGATGCCAGTTATATTCACATTTATCAGATCTGTCCCTATTTATGTTAGACTAGTTGCATTCATATTGCATGGCATGTAGACGAGATATTCTGTGGGCTTTTCATGCTGTTCCTGTCCACCTTACACATTTTTATGCTTTTTTTTTCTTCTTTGAATGAATAAAATGAGAGATGTCACAGTCCTTTTAACGATACTTTTTATCTATGATGCTGAAAGAAAATGTTGTAGGACATGAGATTTAAAGGATGAAACTGAAGCTGCTGATATAACACTTAGTACTATCTCAGTACTATAAGGAGCCAGACCTGGCATAGTGATTCCTGTATTGTTAATATGTTACTGAAGTGGACAATATCCCAAATCATGCGTGGGTTTTCTACCCATTGAAATATGTGGGGATAACAGATAACTGTAGGAGTCAGAAAATGCTCAGTAAGGAAAATAATAGGGTAAAATAATATATATTACAAAAATGAATGGAATAAGTGGAATATGGGGAGGAATATCCAGAAACAAACAATGTCAGGAAACAGTCTGTTCAATAGATTCCTGAAAAGTGTTGATAATTTTACTTTAGAAAGATGAAAATACAACTGACTAGAACTACATGATATGAAGTCTAGAAAAGAGTTTTGGTGAAGAGCTTCCTAAAATAATAGAACTTGACATCCTGAGAAAATGAGTTTTTGCAGCAGCAAACTACGATACATATACAAACATGCTTGCATGCCCAGGCTCCATCCAGCTCAGAGAAGTAGCAGGAAAGATTTTCTGCATGGATGTCTGGAGAGTAAAGCAACTGAGAGCAGACGACACGCTCTTTCTGAAAGAGATTTTATTAAAATCTATAAGGGAAAGCTATACAGATTTGTATGTAAAATAATAAAGTACATTAAGGATAAAAAGTGCTCTTTAAAGAGCTAAATAAATAAATAAATAAGCAAAAAAAATCACTAAATATCAAAGAAGGCTGTTTCTAGGCAGGTAAGAAACAGCGTAAAATATCTGCATACAAGACCTGGCAGATTAAGGAACAAAAATATGAGCAACAAAATCTCCATTTATGGTGGAAAACACCGAAGCTCTGAAAGCAGCTCTGAAAGTTTTTGTGAGAACTGCAGCTAGTGTTAGCATAAACTTGGTAAGGTCAATATTAACTTAGGAATCAAAAGCAAAAAGCTTTACATATATGTGTGTAAATGTATATGTATATATATATTATTCTTTCCATATGTATGTATGTATATATATATATGTATGGAAAGAATTGTTAAATAACATATGACTTTACTACATGGAAATAAATAAATGGGGTCTGATGACATCTACCTTACAGCATTTTTAAGGTTTTTACCTATGAAATAGTAACAATTATTTTCAAGAGCTCAAACACAGTAAGTTTCTTTTAAAATGGAGATGCAAAGGATTATAATCAGCCAAATTTTTGTAGTCCAAGAAATATTAAAACAAAATATTAAGTAGTGATTTTATAACACTGGGGATATTTTGAGGATTCTGGAGTTACAAAAAAAACAAGTAACATTAATTTCTCATTCATAAATTATATGAAAATAATAGTATCTCTTGTCTTTGTTAATCAGATAGGGTTATATACCTTGATGCAATTAAAATTTTTGATGTTATCACCTGTGCTATTCTCAATCACAAAATGGCAATTTTTTCAATTAATTGCAATTAGGAATAATATAGTATTTTAAAATAATTAATTAGAATTGAATTTTAAAAGTATGTCTCCTCCTCCCCTAAAGATTACATATTGCAAAACATTAAGATTTAATTCCAATTTTCATTTCCGGAAGACAAAATTAAAACATATATTTTTGTTAGTTTGTTTTAAATACTGAGCAGGAATATTTTTGCCATTAAAAAAATAAAAGAATTGATTTCATATGTTCTTCAGTACTGATGTCTAAATTTCTCACAAAGCAGACAGAGAAAATACTTTCTGTTTGAAATGAACCAATTTTAAAAATGGTACAATTGCTGTGACTGCAGGAGGCCCAAATAAATGCCAAGTACTGTGGATTGTCATTTCACTAAGAACTAAACTATTGCTTCTCTGTTGAGGAGGAGGAAATAAAATGGACTGTTCACAACTGTTGTTCATGACAGCTGCTGAATGGTAATACTAATTTCCTACTCAGTTTGGCCTCTAACTGGGAAGAAATATGGTCTAGAGGAAATTTGTACAAGGTAGACCTGTAATTGGCTGAAAATTGTGCTTCAAATAGTTAGGTGTAATATATTCTCAAAGGTGTAATATATTCTCAAATTAATAATACCTTAGATGATAAAAAAGAATATTCTGAGAGCTTCGAGGGGCTAGATTACAATTCAAAATTATCAAACAGAATACATCTAAATATTGATTCATAAATTTAAAATATCTAAAGGAGAAATAATTGGTCTGAAACAAGATGAATATCCTTAGAATATTATCTTGAAAGCTATGTTCTAGCAAGAAAATGTACTAAGGCAGAAAGACATGTTCATGTAGGCCTGCATATGTGAAGAGATGCTTGAGAGAATTATTACTGAAAAAAATAATTGCACTATAAAATGAGGCACCCAGTCTACTCAGAACGAGGTATAAACAGTACTATTCACTTAGATGATGGAGGATGAGGAATATATGGTAGAAAAAATGGGGAAACTTAGGGGGAAAAAAAGAAAAAAATGAACATAATTTATATAAATTATAGAATTTATAGAATTTATAATAATTTATTTATATAAATTATAGAATTATAGAATTTATAGAACAAATAAGCTTATATAGCAAATACTTTTTGAAAGCAACCTCAGAATTCCTCAAATATATAAACATATTCAAAAATTAAAAAAAGAAATATAATATTGGAAAACATTAATGACAGCATTTTTTGAGATATAAGAGAGATGAGATGTCTCATTGCTGAAATGCTGAGGTCAGTTTCTGGCTCCTCTTCTCTGCAGATTAAGGTGCACTCAGGTATCTTTATTTCGCTATGCCTTTATGGCTTTTGCAGATAGTCTCAAACACACGGTGCTTGTGTTCCAAATCGTCAAGGAAACATCCAGCTCCACTCTAAAATCTCTGTTACCATGTTCGGTCGAGCTAATTAGCCCATATTCTCAACTGTATTACCAACCTGGCAGCAAAAGACAATTTAAATCAAAGCTGGATCACATCACAACAAGCAGAGCACAACTGGGTTTGTTGGTAGGAGGCCATGTTTCTCTGAGGAGGAGATATGTTTCTAGAGTGACTGGAAATAAAGAATAGTTAACTCAGTAGAAATTAAGTATTGATGCTATGAAAAAAAATGAAAATGAAATGCTTCAGCTTTTTTTTTTTTTTCCCATAGAATGACAATAACTTTATCTGACAGTTTCATTAGATGAAAAAAAAAGCAAAATGTATTTTCATATATAATTAGTACATTTATTTACAAAAGTATTATTGTAAGGTTCCTTCTTTTCTAGCTCTTATTCCTTCTGAAGGCATTTAAATGTGATTCACTAACGAATCCCAAGTAGCAACCTTCAACATTTGCTCTCTTGATTAATTTTAACAAAAATAGTAACCGCTACAATAAAATCAAAAGACAAGATAGAGTTTCCTGTTTTTTTTTACAGTTCCTGAAAAACAAACAAACAAACAAACAAACAAAAAAAGTGGGTAGCAACTGTTTAGTTCTTGACTTTTCACTGGAGTTCAGTCACAGATATGTTACGATCTCCAGTTTTTCATTGACGCATATTGACTTTCTTCTTTCATTACTTTGGGCTACATCAGTCAAATAAAGAATGCTTAGATTATCTCCAGGTACTGCATTATCCACAAGTCTTTGCTTCATCTATCTCATAACTCACAGTTTTGAATCCCAAAACATCACCTGCAAAAAACTACTTTTTTAAAACATATTTTTTTAAAAAAACTTACTTAAAAAAAAATAAACAACTCTTGGATTCTGGACTGAATCAAAGAGTGAAATCCAGAACAGCATCTCAGTAGTTAGAACAATAATTCCCTACATATTCATTAACCTGAAGACCTTAGGAACTTATTAGGTGAATGAGTATATGGATATAGAATCATAGAATCATTATGGTTGGAAAAGACCTTCAAGATCATTGAGTCCAACCATAAGCCCTTTAACAACATCATGCCTGCTAAACCATGTCCCTGAATGCCTCATCTACTCATTTCTTGAAGACTGACAGGGATGGTGACCCCACCACTTCCCTGGGCAGCCTGTTCCAGTGCTTCATCACTCTTCCCATGTAGATTTTTTTGCTAATGTCTAACCCGAACCTCCCCTGGTGCAACTGGAGGCCATTTCATCTTGTCATATCAATTGTTATTTTGGAGATCAACCTCTGCCTCACTACAAACTCCTTTCTGGTATTTGTAGAGATCAATAAGGTCTACCCTGAGCCTCCTCTTCTCCCGCTGCTCCTTATAAGGTCTGTGCTCCAGATCCTTCACCAGCTTCCTTGTCCTCCTTTGGACATGCTCCAGCAACTCCATGTCTTTCTAATAGTGAGGGGCCCAAAACTGAACACAGTATTTGAGGTGCAGCCTTAAAATATTATTTAGTTCTAGATTGTAGGCAGATAAATTTAAGACTTCAACTCAGTTAGGCATCTGATATCCTTTCAGATGTGTTAAGGTATTCTAGCAGCCTTCTTCAAAAGTCCGGACACTCTTGGCCTGTGTCACATGGCTTTAGAGAACCCTACTTGTATGATCTATGTTTTCATTTTATCCAAATATGAGACCATTTCAAGCATCCTTTGGAATAAATTAAGTCAACCTAATTAAAGATATTTCCAACGACTGAGTCAGTTTGAATGGTATGAATTGCTGACACATATGTCCTCAAAGTGCATGTTTGCATATAAAAGCAGATATTTTTTACTGTAGTTATTGAGTTCATCTCAAGTGAAGATGAGGTTAATTAAAGACTCTCTTACAACAAATAATGTCCAAAGTGTCTTGGATGCAAATGAGAACTGTAGAGCAGTTAGTGATAGTTTCATAATGATGTGAAAGAACAAAAAACATGAAGATTACTCTTCTTAAGAGGAGAAACATTTAGGAGCCAGGAGAGATACAGTGAGACCAGCTAACTATCTGTTAGGCTACAAACAGATAATGAGTTTATAGCTCATTGGGCTGCCCACACAGAGACACCGGAAGCTACTTGAGATATGTCTGTGCCTCTCAAGAGCACTGAGAGACATCACTTTTTGCCAGTAGTAGGTGGACGTTACATAAGATGTGCTAGCATATCTTAAATTATACTTTTTGCTTAATATGTCCAACTAAGTCCTGTTCAAATTGTGCTTCTCTCCATAAAAAGAGCACATAATACTTTTAGAGACAATCTCCTAAAATTACTTGTCTGAAATAGCTCATTTGTGTTCAGAGAAATTAATTTGGTTGCTCCCACATACAGGTCTGTGTTACTGCAATAGTCATGTACTATTTCGTCTTGCCTCCAGCTGCCTCTAAAGAGAGGAATGAGTCTCTGGTAGGTTCTGAGTAATATCTTCTTTTCCTGTGCTGATATCTTTCCTGATAGTCCAGGAAAATCAAGTGACTCCAGATGGTATAAAGCCAGGTGAACCCGGGATCTGTCACATCCAGGCGAGTGTCTAAGACAACTGAGAAAATGTACAATGGATGATTTTTGGAGGGGTAGCTACCATCAGATTGTTGTATCCGCTTATATTCTGTTCCAGAAAAATTAAATATGCCTTATATAGTTCTCCATAACATGCCCAGCTATCTCTCATTGGAATCAAGAAGGGATTAAAATCCACATTTGTGACTCCTAAAGCATCTTATTGAATTTAGTACTTCTTTAGGTCCTTGGTAATTTAGATAGTTTGAACTATGTGAATTCTACGTAGGATAGCTATTTGTTAAAAATTATTTTATATCTCCATGAACTATTCATGAAGTGCATGTAATTACCTGCATTTATTTTTGAAGGTCACTGTATTTTCCTTTCATTCTTACTTATGCTCTATGACACTAATTCAGGACTAATATTAACGGCAAGAAGAATTAGCTATAAGCATTTCCTCAACAATATAGCAAGATAAATCTGGGTTAAAATTAGAGATATAATACAGCAAATGAATTCTGCACTTGGAAGTTAGTTCAGTGTCCTAAATGGACATGCTATTAGACAGCTAAGCTTTGGCAATACATCATACCTTAGATATTTAAATGTAATTATTTACATTTAAGCTAAGAAGGGGACTCAGCTACCTAAACTTAGAGTCTTCTGTTATTTTAAATGTATCAGAATATCCCATAGTTGCTGATCTACAAGGATGGAGGCCACCCGTAGGCCCAGGGTAACATGAGCCAGATGTTATTCTTACAGTGTTGATCCAAATATCTCAGAGTCCTTAATCAACCTCAGTTTAATAATTTGAACCCTGCTCTAGGTGTTTAAACTACTATTTTGGTAGAAGATTTATGGCAAAATTCAGTTATCTAAAAAGGAGTGCTCTATATGAGATGCTCCGGCATATCCCATTTGATTTCCAGATGCTACTGAAGGAAAGCATAAATGTCCTCAGCCTTTTTATCAGCTTCTTTTACATACTCTGGATACTCCATGGCATTTCACACCACAGTATATGCCTGTGTTTCAGCAATTGAATCACACTTATACAACTACATATGAACACATTTAGGTCTAAAATCTGGTGATGAGTCCCATTCCACACCCAGTTCATTTAACTAATCTTAGGCATCTAGGTTACTAGGATGCATAAATTTTAGGTAGCTAAGATTATCTATGCCATATTTCACAATCAGAATCAAACACTTTATTCATCAATTTTTTAAGTTTATGTATCTAATCTACCACAAGTAATTCTTACATTTCTGCTGAAATATATTGATTCTTTGTACTTTGTATCAATCAAACAATAAACAGTCACGCATTAAACAATATTTCTAGGAATAGGTCAATTGTTGTAGAATAAGTTGTTTTATATTTCCAAATACTTCTAGCATTTACAGAAGTCCTTCAGAGAGGAATTATTTTCAAAAGAATATTTAATTTTTTAATGAAACTATTTAAAGTATTAAGATAGAAGTGTTCTTTGCTGCTAATTCCAGCTACTTGGTGGCTCAATATCTATTTTCTTAAGTTTATATTTCTAGTGAGATTGTTACACAATGAAAATAAATTCAAATTTGTTAACAGACCATTTTTTTGAAATAAAACATTTTTCTTCTATATGTCAAAAATGAAGAAAAAAATGATAAAAATGTACTTTACAGTACTTTTCAGATCCATTTTAGTGTACAACATTAGTAATTACTTGATTAAAATCAAGTCTGACATGTTGATAATATTTTAATTAGTAATACTTCTATGACTTGCTGGGAGGTGACATGCTAATTTTGGCATGCAGCTTCACAGACTGACTGTGAAGCAGATGGAGCTAACTTGTAAAGGGGTCTCCCTCTTGCCTTCCATTTTTATGTCCTTTAATAAAGGAAAGCATCTTGGTATGCTTAGAAGAAAATGGCATGAGTTCTCTTTTCATTCTCATAGCATTAAGGCAGGTTTATAATTTTGGCTTGCTAGTTTGTCTTAGCATTTATGAGAGCAGCACATGTTCTATGCCTCTATTCAACAGCTATTTTAAGAATGATCACAGGTATATTTGAGACAACATTATTATCAAAATAGAACTCCCTTACATTAAATTCCATGTTTCTGGAGTTTCTCTCTTGTCATTGGGGAAAAAAAAAATCACATTTGTTCTGAACAATGTAAGGTAAGAGTTAATTTTTTTTTCCTTTCTTCTCTGAGCTTTTATAGATGAGTTTCACTTAATGACTGGATACTATGCAGCAGGTTAGCTCCAATTAATCATGAAAAAGTGTGTGTCATTAGAAAGACAGAAATGTAAGTAATGAATGGAATTTCTGACTCCTAAGAACAAATTGATTATAGATATCCTTCTATTTCCTTTGCTTCCCTCTTTGCATGTCTCTTAGCCCTTCTGTTCCCTCACTTAATATATATGTCCTTCATTTCTAATATATTTTTTTTTCCCCATGGCCATAACTAATCAGAAAATTGTACACTGACAAGTGCAAAAAGTGACAATTCTTAATAATACATCTTCTGATGTATTATCTTCTGTATTTCTCACATTTGATAAAAAAAAATAAAGACATTTCTCACAGAACAACACAGTGCATAGAAAAAAAACAATGCACCAAAATAACTGAGGCAATAGCACAGGCTAAGCCAGCAACTATGATAACTGTCAGCTTCTATTACAACCTAATAATTTTATTATAATGGTATGTTATTTTTTTTCAAACATTTCCTGTTGAAATTAGCCTAATAGATATGTATGTCCATAACAAAAGGCTAAAGCACCATACAATAACGCAAAATTTTGGAAACAAAAAAAATTTGAAAAACTAGAAGCTGTATTGATCATGAGTTACAATTGTCACATGAGTAACACGATACTTTCCCTTTGGTTTCTGAAGAATCAGCTAAATCATTTTAAATACAATTCTTTTTAAGAACACAGAAGAAACATTGAAAATAAATGAATATGTGTTCTCCTGGGTCTCACCTAGACTCTTATTGAATGAAAGTGAATGTGTTTTACACTGTTTTTCTGAGAAGTTTAATCATTAAAGGCTCAGGAGAAGGGCTACCTATCTACCCCAAATGACAACTATACCCGCTCTGTGTTCTTACAATGAACAGCTAACTCAAACTGATGATGGTTATCTCGTTTTCTGACCAAAAAGCGTACGGGCTTCCTAGACTTGAATGTTAGGATTTATTTTTTATGGAGAGTTGTTTGGGGAGCTTTTCTTCTTTGGTCAGGAGGAGTTTGCACTTTAAAAGATCATATACATATGTGTGTGTATATATACATATTTATATTATTATATCTGGTCAAAAATCCATGTAGAATTGCTGTCAGTACATGTCCTATCTTAACCCTGCATTAGGAAAGTGATATTCTGATATTCTTTCCCTCTCAGCATCTGAGTCAACAAAGGTCACTGTATCCTTTTCAAGACCACATAAGGGATGTTAAGGCTACAAAGTCTTTTGTAAAAAGGCACAAGCTCTTTCTCTCTCTGCTGGAAGATCATTCACCTGAGTTCAGGGATACCTCTGGGGATGAAGCTTTCTTGCAACCTCAGAGCTTTAAGCACAACACAGCAAGCTTTTTACTCTTGAGGATGCAGTTTATAACACTTTTGTCAATTAAAACTATTTTCCAATTATTTTATGTACTTACATTCTTCTCCTTTAATCCATTTGTTTTCATTTACTCCTCATTATCTATTGTCTTTCCCATCTCCTCGTTATGCCCTCTAGATTTACAGTCCCATTTCCAAGAAATGCTGCATAGGTTCATGAGCTGGCTCTTGCTTGTAGTTCTGTTAGAGATAAATGAGAAGAACTATCTTTAATAAGATAAACTGCTCTGTTTCCTAAAAAAAAAAAAAAGGCTATTAGAAAATGAAAGATGTTTGAACGGAAGCCAATACAGTTGGAATTGATGTGGTAGGAAAGCCAAATTAAGATGAATGCTTGCATGAGTCTAAAAGGATATCTAAGATTTTAATTAACTAAACAAAACAACATCACATTTTGTGGAACTGGCAACTTGGAGGCAAGTATAATACAAGAAATTGAGGTAAATCAGGAATTCTTATTAGGCTTCACTTAAATTACAGCCCTGCAGCTCTATAAATTTTCAGAGAGACAGAATTTAATTCACTAGTTTGTTAACATCGACCTTATATGTTAAGGGTAGGTACTGCATAGTCTTCGCAGTAGCATGTTAATTCCACCACAGGGAGAAAAGAATTGCACTTCAGATTAGTGCTTTGATATCAATTTAACAAAATTATAGAAAAAAAAAAGTGAAACAGTGCCGATGGAAAAACCTATTTAATTCTGGAGGAGCTAATTGTCTTAGGCAAAATGATCAGAAGAGAATTTGCCATACTTCCAGTAGTGCTTCTGACTAGAATGAAAAGAAAAAGCAGAACATGCAAAGCACTTTAAGTAAAAGGAAGAAATCAAATAGCTGGAACATGTTCAAAACATTCTTACGAAATTGGAAGGTTATCTTATCAGTTACCAGTAACTCATTAAAAAATGAATTTTCAAGTAAGTTTTGAAATTTAGTTTTCAAACTTAGAAAATGTGACTTAAATACTGTATTCAAGATCCTGACCCACCTCCAGGTAAACTGGAGCCTGAGTCTTCCTGATTCAGAAGGCCTCAAGTATCATAATTATCATTAAAAAAAAAAAAAATAGCACTGGAGTTTTGCAATAAGACTATGAAATCAAAGAGAAAGATTTTTTAGTCTAAATCAGATCAAACAAATCCAGAAAAAATAGTGGATAATGAATAAAGCAGACTGAATGAATATGCAGCTGGGAATGAATATGAAATCACACACACAAAAAATACTATTGCAGAAACAAGAACTATGCCCAGCAAATAAGTATCATGATTTATAGGATGAGGGACTGTGGACAAACAGTAAGAGAGGAATAAAGTTTTCAAAAGGTGCCCTGTAAATGCAGGTAGCCTTTGTGTAGATACCCACCTAGATATCAAGATTATGCTTAGTATAGACCTTTTTCTAATGATGTTGAAAACCTAGCACTTGAGGATGAGTCACTCTCAGCAGTAGCTCATTATATGTTTACCCTATTGCATCTCCATGTTGCTATGAAAATGCATCTGAACTAGTGCTGGCTTGGATAATTGGGCAGTGAGGTGTACTGAAAATTGTCTGAAATGTAGGGTGCAAATGGTTGTTATCACTGGCACCAAGTTCAATGGAGGCCAGCCTTGTTTAACTGGAGTCCAGTACAATTCAACATACTAATTAATGCCTGGAATTTTAGGGCAGGCTGCACTTTCAACAGGTTTGCATACAATACAAAACTGGAAGGAGAGGTTAGAACACTGACTGTTTCTCTTAGTTATAGGTTTGTGAATATTACTATTTTAAAACTATTTTAGCAGAAAGTTAGTACTTCCACTCAAAGTGAAAAATTCTGAAAACTGGTTACTACAGAATTTGAATAAAAATCAGGATTCTCAGTTTTTAAGAAACTTTATAGTTTGAGTCTCATTTTAATTAAGCACAAAATAAAAACCTGCCTCTAGTGCCCCAGACCCTCAAAAGAAAAAAGAAAAAAAAAAGCCAGAAATGCTAAAAACATTTCAAAGCAAATGCATTAATGCATTTTTAAGAAAAATCATATTTATATTTATCATTAGACAGTTGTTACAGTTGTTCCATGCCTTTGACAATCTTACATACAAAGTCGTTGCCAAGCCAGAACACCAACTGTGCTGAGTAACCGCCTAGAGTCTACTAATTTCAGAACACAGAATCAGAGAATCACAGAATGGTTGAGGTTGGAAGGGACCTCTAGAGATCATCCAGTCCAACCACCCATGCTCAAACAGGGACGCCTAGAGCACGTGGCACAGGGTCACATCTAGATGGGTTTGGAAGATCTTCAAAGATGTTAACTCCACAACCTCTCTGGGCAGCCTGTTCCAGGGCTCTGTCACCTTCAGAGTAAAGAAATTCTTCCTCACATGGAGATAAACTTCCTACGTTTCTGTTTGTACCCATTACCCATTGTCCTGCCATTGGCCACCACTGAGAAGAGTTTGGTCTCATCCATCCCTATATTCTCCCCTCAGGTAGTTATACATATTGATCAGATCTACTCTCAGTCTTCTCTTCTCCAGGCTAAACAGGTCTAGATCACTTAGTCTTTTGTCAGATGCTCCAGTCCCTTAATCAACTCCATTGCTCTACGCTGGACTACACTGGACCCTCTCTAGAAGGTCCTTGTCCCTTTTGCACTGAGGAGCCCAGAACTGCACACAATACTCCAGGTGTGGCCTCATCAGAGCTGAGGAGAGGGGCAAGATCACCTCCATCAACCTGGTGGCAACACTGCTCCTGATGCAGGCCAGGATCCCATTGACTTTCTTGGCCACGAGGACACACTGCTGCCTCATGGTTAACTTCTTGTCAACCGGAACTCCCAAATCCCTCTCCATGAAGCTGCTTTCCAGTACCCTTAATCTGCACTAGTGTTTGGGGTTATCCCTCCCCAGGTGCAGAACCCTGCACTTGCACACAAACCCCAAGATGTTCCTCTCTGCAATGTCATGATGCAGCCTAAGAAATAGAATCTCAGCCCCAGCAACAAGGAAGCATAAATACTAGAGTGA
Source organism: Tinamus guttatus (assembly GCF_059628265.1). NCBI lineage: Eukaryota > Metazoa > Chordata > Aves > Tinamiformes > Tinamidae > Tinamus > Tinamus guttatus. Next base: position 83,537 of record NW_028289440.1, read on the forward strand.
CAGATCTACACGGGCATTCAGGATTTTGAATGTTCTTGGTATGGAGATTATTTTTCTTGATGTTTATATAGCACATTTTATGTTTCTAACCATCCAGATTCTCTTTATAAAATGATATTTTCAGAGAGGATCAGTCTTATTGTAAAATATACCTCCACAACCATTTGTGTTGTGATAGTGAGAATGTTTCTCCTTTGAGAGAAAGGATCTAGTAAAACTGGCTCTTAACGATTCAATACTGTAGATGTTTAAGGGTAAAAGTAAGGAATTCTGCCACCAGCTTCTCAGTAGGAACTATAATCTTGGGAAGTGCTGGATCCCCAGCCATGAGGTCATCTGCTGTATATTTTTTTCTACATAGTCAATGACGATGGCAATGTAGAATTGATGAAAAGTCAGGCAAATGAGTCGGTGCTAAAACTGAAGGGCTTGAAACAATAGCTTCGTGCTGGAAGCCAGAAACAGGCTATTTCTAATTTTTTTGAGAAAACTTATACAATTGCTGCTTTGTGCAAAATATGTCTAAAAATGTCTGGTTGCACAAATTGTGACATTTCATCATCTGCTCCTCTTCATATTTATCCTCACTTGTATGGCAGAAAATTTAATGATAACATATTCTTGAAGCAAAAACACTTACACAAATAGATATTAGATCAGCATAGACTTATGAAATGTTTTGAAACTTAGTGATTCTGCAAAAATTTCATCACACTACTGGGGTGTGATTGAATAAAACATCAAGGCACGCAGTGAGGAGGATGGGGCCGGCCTCTTTTCAGTAGTGGTCACCGATAGAACTAGAGGTAATGGCCAAAAACTGAAACACCAGAAGTTCCACAGGAACTTAAGGAAAAATTTTTTAACAGTGAGGGTGACAGAGCCCTGGAACAGGCTGCCCAGAGAGGTTGTGGAGTCTCCTTCTCTGGAGATCTTCAAAACCCGCTTGGATGCAGTCCTGTGCCACGTGCTCTAGGTGACCCTGTGTGTGCAGGGGTGTTGGACTAGATGATCTCTAGAGGTCCCTTCCAACCTTAAGCATTTTATGATTCTATGATCGTAGGCATAAATCAGTGAAATAAATAAAGAAAAACCTAGTGGTAACTGAGATGGAAATATGTACATATGTACAAGACGCTCACTACAGAAGGTAAGATTAAGCACAAAAATGCACAATATACATAAGGAGTACTCCAGGAAAGACCAGATTATAGTAAATATATATAAAAATATTCATAGGAAAAGAATTCCACAAGGACAATTGCCACATATGCCTTGACAATTCTGGCCTTGACAAAAAGTGTTGACTTCACAAAACTGAGAGACAATGGCAAAAGGTCAAAATATTTGGGGAAATACCATTCAGGAAAAACTGAGTGATACTGAAAATTCTGAAAAAAAGGAAAAAATAATTAAAAAAGAGAGAAAAAAAGGAGGGAAGGGAAGGGAAGGGAAGGGAAGGGAAGGGAAGGGAAGGGAAGGGAAGGGAAGGGAAGGGAAGGGAAGGGAAGGGAAGCGAAAAGAGGAGAGGAGAGGAGAGGAGAGGAGAGGAGAGGAGAGGAGAGGAGAGGAGAGAACACAGGTCTTCCATCAGTCCTGTATCATATCTATCAGGCCTCTGATGATATCTTAATTTTCCCAGCAAAACTTTATGAGCACTGACTGGATCTGTGCAATGAATCAAGTACTGTGGGTCAACACTGTTCAGCAATTCAGTGAAATTTCTTTGTAGAAGCTAATAAGGGGAGAGATGTTGGGAAAGGCCAGAGGTTAATAAAGGAAGCATGTTTTCTGTAGGCTTTTGGTGAAACTGGCATGCTGCATAAAATTCTGGTTATAAACAGTTCTGAAATGTCTGAAATTAAATTAGGAATACTTAATGAGGTAGAAAGACAAGACAATCTTAACAAAGCAGATCTGAAGAGTTCAGTTATCTTTGCTTCACTTGGGTGAGGCCTGTGATTATTCCCTTCAACCACACCAGAAGAATCAACCTGCAAGAAGGAGAAATTTACTTAGAAAAGGACAATGCAGTTCAAGAGAAAAAGTAGGTTTAGAACAGAGCTCTGAGGATGACGATGAAATCTTCATTGACTGACAATGACAATGAAATAAAGCCCTGGTGAGGTAAAATATCTGAGACAGTAGACTGCTTGTGACAAAATTATAGATATGACTAATAGATAGAATGGGGATGGATTCAAACAAAACAAATATAACTTTGTTGCTAAACATTACAAAAACAAACATAAAAAAGATGATGTGATCATCCCATTTCAAAGATGTTTCTATTTAATATTTGAAATCATATAATAACCAAAACTCAAGACTTTTTCCCAATGTAAAAGTAAGAATAACTGATAAGGACATCTTTTGGAAGCCTTTTCTTACTGTTCTTTTCCAAACTTTTGAACAGAGAAACCTGATATTCAACAGCTTATTATGTATTTTGGATGTACTAAAGGGAAGTAGAGAAGAAGACAGAAACTCTTCTTCTTCTTTTTTTTTTTTTTTTATAAATAGCTCAGGCTGAAAGGTAGATGAAAAAGGGTTGAGTCTTGAGCCAGTTAGTCAAAATCAGCCCCTTCACACAAGTGTACAAACCAACACTTAAATCTGCAGGCTAGGGAGCATAAATATATCATGTGCTTTCCAAACATGTATGTCAGCTGGTGTGCAGGCTACACTACATATTCTGTACTCGCTTCGGTTTTCAGGTAGATTTGTTTAGTCCCTGAAGAGCTCATTACTGTAGACTAGTTTAGAGTATTTAAATTACCATCATGTACTTGTAACAATGGAAAATAGATAAGTATTTTCAAATTATTGTAATTACAGGAATTTCAGAATTCCCAAAGAACAGCCCTATCAAGAAGACCACTGGAAAAAAGGATGCTGGAAAAAAAGAAAAAAAGAAAGAAAGAAAAAAAAAAAAGAAAAGAAAAGAAAAAACAGGTGACCCTTAGTCAGATATCACCCTTCGCATTTCAAAGACAAGATCTAAAGCTATTCGCATTGCATATGTGCCACTTCAAATATTAGGTACAATTCATCATTTTATAACCAATTGTGTCAATTATTCATAGCCAGCTAGGAATTGAAAGTGCCCTCATTAAATGTTTTCTCATCATCTCTGTTAAATAGGCTTCCCTTTTTCCATATTAATAGAAGTACATGACTTCATCCTAATGTGGTGAAAAACGAAAAGCAAAAAGCAGTTTTCAATGAGAGCAAAAATATTGAAAACATAATGATAGGAATTCAGATAATAAAGTTTTCTTTTGCAAATTTGATTAATTCCCATCACATAGAGGTGTTTAATAATATATCAAAGGAAGATTTTTATGCTGTTATGCAAAATCTAGATAAAGAGGAAACCATACTGAAATGTAGGAAATCTGCCAGGTATGTGAAATAATATTTACGCCCTTAATTTTATCTTTTTTTGCTATATATCAGAAATCTGTTAGTATGTTAAAAAGTTGACCACACCTAGAAGAGAAGTTCTGAAAAAAAAATGAAAAAATCAAGTAGTAGAAATATCAGAAAAAAAATGAAAAAAAAAATCTATTACTATCAATATATCAGATTTTTCTCAGATCTTTTTCATGTTTTCCATTCTTGTATTGTTGTCCTTCAAAATACCACAACTGTTGTCCTCCAAAATCCCAAAATAAATGAATCATTAGGAAATTAATTTAAACTAAGCATCATTTGAAAGGGAAGAAAATTTTATTTAATGAAGAAAGCTAAAAGAAAACTTGAAAACAAATCTACATTTTCTTTCTTAGTTTGCCCTCACTGGATAAGGCTTTCATTTCTACTTCCTCTGAGTCCAGAAACTTTCTGGGCATTTCAGAGTATTACAACAAACTGTCTTCTCATGCTCAGTGAAGATCTTGTTTTTGACACCATTATAAACCAGCTCCCTATCTGCTCTCTGCTTCTCTCAGCAGCCTTCCAGTCTTTATTTGTGTTGCTTCAAAATGCCTCAGTCCCATCTGTCTTTTCAGAAGATTTCCCCCTACTACTCATGCTCACTTGCATTCAGAAAGACAGCAATCCCCACCATAGGGTTTCTCTTAATTTAGAAAGTGACATCCAAGAGGAAGGCAAGCAGGTGGTTGCCTTTTTTGCAGCTCAGCCATATGTTTTGAATGGAATATAACATACAAAGCACACATATTAATCAGTGCAGAAACTGAACAGTTACATAATCCAGCACAGTTAGGAAATTTTTATCAGAATATTTTGGTGAAATATGAATTTGATTTTTCTTTAAATGAATAGCTTCAGGAATACAGCCCTGCAGGAATATCCAAAACCAAAGTAGAATAATCACTTGGTCCTAGCATTTCACTTCCCTCCATCAATACCTCTAGTAGAAACATATAAAAATACATATTTTTATACTTAACTGTGGCAGATAAGATTTTAATCCATTAAAATACAGTATCTAGTGAAGATTTTGCTTTCTTTGAAACATAATCATGCCATTTTTTTTTACTATTGTATGGATCACTCCTTTCTCACAAAAAATCTTCAAACCTACTATATTTTCTGATGGTAGGGTGAATTCCTTCTTTCTGCAGCCATGTTATTAAGTACTCTATTGATCTATTGACAGCGGGACGGAAATTTGCTGAGTAGTAAGATGCCTTAAGATGCCTGATATACCTTCTCTCTGTGTTAGAACCAGATACGCAATATAATGGATTGACATATCTAGACTAGAATTTTGCATTATTAAAAAAAAAAAAAAAAAAAAGAGAGAATCTTTGCAATGTTGCCTGACTTTCAATTAGTGTGGCCACAAAACAAAAGAAAAAGAAAATCTATGTGATGTTTGTCTGGATCTCCTTGCTGATAGAGTTACATGTCATAGTATTTGTCCAAGACAGATTATTTTGTAATGAAATTAGTTTGCAAAGTATAATGCAAAGATTATTTTGGAATGCAAGTAACACACTAACAAAAATTTTGGATATTAATAGGGTTTTCATGAACAGAAAATGGATGGAGGAACAATCTATAGTGAGACATTTTATAAAAAATAAATAGGAAGAGTGAGACTTTTAAAAAGATATTTTTAGGTTGAGTCAAACCTTTGGCCAGTGCAGGGATTTAGACACCTTGATTAAATATTTTTAATACTGATTAGATTTTTGAAAACTTGCTCACCTTTTTCTAACCTAAAAGCACATAATGTCCCTATATGATAGTATACTTCCACACATGTTCTGGACATTCAAAACTATTTTCAACTCAAGCTGAACCACAATTCTTGCTTGAGACATATTTAAACCACAAATCTCATAGGCAGAATTGGAAAGGATAAGCATTTTCAGACTACTTGTTTCAAGAAGAAGACTTCAGAAGCAGATGAAAAAAGTCATGTGTCACCATGCATAGAATTCACCAATAGCTTAATACATGCTGCATCTGTGTATCAGACCGAATGTCTAACTTTGTCTGGTTATCTACCAAGGGAATTTAAGTATAGGACTGGCAGTCTTTGCTTGTTCCGTACCAGTGACAAGCTGACATTCTGTAGTTCACTACATCTATATTCCCTTTCCTAATTGTCATAGGTAAACAAACAAACAAAGAAAGAAACAAAAACAGCAAAAACAAAAAAGCATGCTTATATTTTGAATGCTAGCAAGGACAGATGCAGGGTACATATATATATATACATACATACATATATATATATATATATATATGTGCTTGGGATTCAATGCCTGAAACCAAACTTTCAAGCACTCAGCCTTCTTTTGCTACTCTTCTATTTTCTAGCTTTAACTAGTTTGAGTTGGTTGCATATTTTGAAAACCTGGACTAAACAAAAATGATATTCTTGACTTGGTAAGAGATGTGAGACAGACCCACCAATTAGGTAGTAGATCATGCTTTTCTTCTACAGAATACTATTTAGACTGCGAAACCCAGTGACTTGAGGGCCAATGAAGAAAAGCCTGAAAACTAACAGTTTCCAAAATGAAGAATTGGTGTCAAAAAAAGAAAAGGGTCCATAAAGAAGAAAATAAAGATCTTCAGTGGAGAAAAGATTATTGGAGATGGAGGAGAAGCATGGAGATGAATGCCTGACCTTGGCCAGTGACACTTACGACTGATAACCTGCGAGAAACAGGAAATTAGAAACCAAAACAGCTTTTTGCTTGACCTTCCTGGAGCAGCAGTGATCTCCCTGAAGTAAAGGGAAGTGGAGATCTGGTGAACACAATGGTGTAAGACTTTAGAGTGTCTTTTGTAGGAATAGAGTGTAATAAAACACAATCAAGATCTTTCACACTCACTCACCAGCATTCCTTCTACTTCTACATGAAGAATAATTTGAAGACAGTGTCTTTGGGGATTTTTTTTCCTTTTTTTTTTTTTTTTTTTTTTTTTTTTTTTGTAAGAAAGACTGTTGTTGACTGTCTTACATTAGTATAGCTAAATGAAGAACATTGAACTTGACTGGTCATCTAAAATAACTGCATGATTGTTAGGAGAGGTATTACTCCTCACATCTTGATTATAATAGTCAACAGAGTTTTTAAAAATCCAAATTTTTTCCATACATATGGTTTCAAACCATGCTATGTTTCAAACACATTTTTTTTTAATAAATTTATGTTCTCTTGAAAATATTGAGGATTTTTTCTCTGCTATAGCTGATGTCTTGTGCATCAGTGAAATGTTTTGTTTGTTTGTTTTTTGATTTGGTTTGTTTTTTTTTTTTTTTTGGTCTTTACAAGAGCTTTTAAATCAAAATTTACTTGATTATTTTCATACATCATTAGTCAGCTGACTAATGTAGATACATCAGCCTAATAGATTAAGTCTTAGAGGATTAACAGCTAAATAAGTGTATGGGAAAGTCAAGTTTTATAAAGACATTCAGCCCCACTTTTTTAGAGTTGTTGGTTTTCCTATTACTTGCAATAATAATAAGAAGAGTTTATTATGAGCCATGGAGAAAAGACTGCAGTCATGGCAAAACAACTTCCCTAGAGTCTGAGCATGTCACTCCAGAACTTTTTGAAGATACTGTCTTTTCTCAGCACTTCTCAGAAAACTGCTGAGAAGAGCTGCCCATTTAATAATGTCAGTGAAAAGCACTGTCACTTCAAAACAACGTATCAGTTTAATAAAAGCAGGCTCTTTGGTAATACATTAGTTTCTGTCAAAGCATGGACCAGAAAAAAAAAAAAAGAAGAGAGTGAGTGAACTGGGTAATGTGAGCTGTTAGCTTGAAACTGCAATTGTGTTTTGTTAAGCTATCTGACACAAGATGAGATCTGTCCTGCTGAATAACTCTCTTCAGCAGCTCCAGCTATTTGAAAATGTCTTTACTTTGTTTCATGTGCCACATACTAGGTAATAAGGTGAAAGGTTTCGTTCTTGTCATATTAAATTGAGTCTCTGTTAAGAGAAGTCTATCTAGAGGTGTTGCCACTGCAACTGGTGTTCAACTCATGCAGAGATTTGCTTTTTACTTGTGCTTCCCAATGCGTTCCTTCTGCAATGAGTACTCCACCTTCCCTGAAAATTACTTTGATATTTACCTTTATATTAATGTTAACTTGTTCCAAATCTAAAACTTTGATATTCCCATAGATTTTCGCAAGAGTCATTATCCCAACACCTATTTTCACCCTGACTAAGAGTGAAAATTTAAAATAAGCATTTATTTCATGGTACGGAATATAACAGAAATGAACTGAAATTTCGGAACATATCAAGTGGAATTCATCTCTCCTCATTTTTGAGGCATCATTCAGTTGCTCGTGTACAGATATCTCAGAAGTACCATCTAAGAAGTAACCTGCATGACTTCAGAGCTCAACACAAAGAATTAAGGTCTCCACAGGTCCTAAATCATATCTGCCATCCCAATCAAATATTATGGATATGAAAGCCCAAGGTATCTTAAAAGGCAGTAGATGCCTGTGTTAGTCAACTGAATCAAGCCTTTATGTGTAGATAAGTTGCAATACATTCACTGGGACATACTGAAAGGTGGAGACCAAATGCCATTTGGCACGTATTTTAGCTATATCCTAATTTAATATTCTACAATATAATGTCTAGGATAGAACACTGGCAACCTTTGAGATAAAGCCAGAGTTAGTTTTGGAGCTGCCAGGGAAGGAAACAGTTTCTTTATGGCTTTCTTACTGTCATTTAATCGTTATCACTTCGAGTGTTTGATATACCCTTGCCACAATCTTAATTTTGCGGTGACTTCTTAGTTATTTTCCCTAATAGTAGTAGTACTGAGTAAATAGTAGTACTGAGTAAAATTTCCTTTTAAATGAAGAGAACATAGGCATAAGGTATCTCATGAAAAATTGCCATTATATGGTACTGAAAACACAAATTAAGACTGACCTGAAACTACAATGTGTATATTATTTCATTCTAAGCCTTATCAAGGGCTTATATGATAGAAATATACTTGATATATATATATATTACATTTTGTGTATTTTTGTGTTCTTCTATTTACTGATAAAATTCCTAATATTTGAATTACACATACACACAAATACATTATATACCACTTATATTATATATAACATATTACAATATAATATATATATAATATATATATATTATATATATATATATATAAATATATAATATGTTATATATATACTTATTCTTATAATAAGAATAACATTTATATGCAAAATATATACAATTTCTGTGGTTATTTGCCAGTAATTTCACTAGCCTTGAGAGCTACAGTACTGTGAAACTGAAGTAAAATAATAGCCTTTCAGGTTATTTTGTTCAGAATTCAAAGAAACTACTTAGAGTTTTAAAATAATCAAATAATTCCTTTTATAGCTTTGTACAGAAAATATATCAAATATTTAGTTATGTCAATGTTACAACTAAACTAGTGATAAAAACTAATGATCAGTTTATTTTTTTTAGAAAATGGAAAGAAGAGTAAGGGTGAGGAAAAGGTGTGATCACAGTATTTTCCATCACATGTCCCATTATTCTGACTTCCTAGTAAATCATCTGGCTCATCCATAAATAATTGATGTTTATCTTCATTGGAGATAAAATGGCTTCTATCTTTTTCAAGGTTGTATGCATAATTGAAACTGAAGCCGCTGCTTAGCTAGCCTCCTGGCAATCTCATCAGGAGCAAGAAGAGCTATGTAAGAGACTGTAAGAAAAAGGAAATATATATATATATAAAGTACTGTCCTAAAAAATATTTTATTTTTTGAGGGGTCATAAAATGTAAATATTTTTAAAATGTGTTAGCATCCCTCTGAATTTTTCTGGATATAATTCTTTCTCTGTCCTAAATATATTTATATTCATGTTAAGGTATTAAAACCTATCTGTCTGAATTTACGAAGAATATACCAGATCCTTTGTAGGTGCATTTTTAGCCCAGATATACTTCCATCGCTAACAACATAATTCTTTCACTTGTATTCCTGTGCCTCTTCACTATTTTTCAGTCTTTATTTACACAGATACTATTATTTCCTCACTTTACTCCCTATTCTGTGAATCTCTCATTTTCACTCATTTCTGCCACAATGCCCAAATTTTCAAATTCTTTAAAATGTTAAAAAGTCAGAAAAAAAAATTACTTCTCTTCCGTATATGATAGTTTCTGTTTCTGATTTATGGCTTGTAATCTCCATCTTGCTTGGAGGAAAGTCATCTTCCTTCATTATTTTCACAGCAGGAAATTCGGAATGTGCGGTTTTGATTTTTGGTTGAATCTCTCTAATCTACCTGCAGTTGCCCCTCACATCTTCCGCTCTCTCATATACCATGTACTGATAATCCTTAATACTCAACATATCCATTTAGGTTCCATAATACCCTTGAGATTTTGATCCTATATATTATTCAATAGTTTAAGACAACGCATGGAGAAATAATTATTTATTTTTATAAGAAGAAAAAGATTTCTAATATATATTTTTATAGCCATATTTTTATAGGATATTGCATAACAGGGATGTTAGCAAAGTCCCTAAAATCAGTAGACAAGTACTTAATAGACCGATGATTTACCTCAGAACATTGTACCTCTAGATGCAAAAGAAAAACTCTGGAGACTGGCAGAAAAGAAAAGGGAAAGGGAAAGGGAAAGGGAAAGGGAAAGGGAAAGGGAAAGGGAAAGGGAAAGGGAAAGGGAAAGGGAAAGGGAAAGGGAAAGGGAAAGGGAAAGGGAAGGGAAGGGAAGGGAAGGGAAGGGAAGGGAAGGGAAGGGAAGAAGGAAGGAAAGGAAAGGAAAAGAAAGGAAAGGAAAGGAAAGGAAAGGAAAGGAAAGGAAGGAAAAGGAAAGGAAAGGAAAGGAAAGAAAGGAAAGGAAAGGAAAGGAAAAGGAAAGGAAAGGAAAGGAAAGGAAGGGAAGGAAGGGAAGGGAAGGGAAGGGAAGGGAAGGAAGGGAAGGGAAGGGAAGGGAAGGGAAGGGAAGGAAGGGAAGGGAAGGGAAGGGAAGGGAAGGGAAGGGAAGGAAGGGAAGGGAAGGGAAGGGAAGGAGAAGGGAAGGGAAGGGAAGGGAAGGGAAGGGAAGGGAGGGAAGGGGAAGGGAAGGGAAGGGAAGGAAGGGAAGGGAAGGAAAGGAAAGGAAAGGAAAGGAAAGGAAAGGAAAGGAAGGAAAGGAAAGGAAAGGAAAGGAAAGGAAAGGAAAGAAAGGAAAGGAAAGGAAAGGAAAGGAAAGGAAAGGAAAGAAAGGAAAGGAAAGAAAAGAAAAAGAAAAGAAAAGAAAAGAAAAGAAAAGAAAAGAAAGAAAAGAAAAGAAAAGAAAAGAAAAGAAAAGAAAGAAAAGAAAAGAAAAGAAAAGAAGAAAAGAAAAGAAAAGAAAGGAGAAGAAAAGAAAAGAAAAGAAAAGAAAAAAAAAAGGAGAAGAAAGAAAAGAAGTCAGGAAATACCTCTTTCTTTCCCTGCCCAATCCTCCTCAAATCATAAATTAAACAATAGGTTGGTTGTATAATTTAGAACTCCAATATTTTATAGTCCAAATACACATTTTGTCACTGACTGAAAAAATAATTATAAACTCTTTTAATATAGACTCTTTTTAAGATAATTATAAAACTCTTTTTATATTTGACCACTTGGCCAGTCAACCAACTGGTTTTCTTTTTTTCTTTTTCTTATTTTATTTTATTTTATTTTATTTTATTTTATTTTATTTTATTTTATTTTTGTCAGCAACTTGTATCACTTCTAAACTATGGTAAGTGAAACAATAGACCGAAACGCCTTTTCCTTAACACCGATAGATCGGTAGCCTTGAGGTGTTGTAGCGCATAGTACAAGGCATGTGAAAGTACACGTGAATAGTACAAGTGAAAGATACGCATCTTTACACGAACATCACAAATTTTTACCATCTCTTTAACGATCTGATTTGGTCTTCCTACTACCACCTATCAGTGCTGGAAAGACCACCCCTCATCTGTGGATAACTATTTTTTTTTCCCCACTTCACTCTTGCTCTGGGTGGACACTGAGTTTGCAATGAGCTGCAGAGGACTTGGCTCTGTCTGGCTACACAGGAGCTTCTCCCCTACTGCAGTAGTCTTACAAAGGGAATATTGGGATTCAAGCCTGCAAGACCAAAAAGTGAATTATCTGTGCTCTGGGAATCTACGTCATCTTGAAGTAGGTGTCTCTGCATAAAATGAGAGAGGCTTTGGCTCTTAGATGAGGATCTATCATTGCCAGGATGACAAGCACTGGGACACCTAAACTCAAAAAAAAAAAAAAAAAAAAGGTAGGAATCTTTACCTGCCTTAAATTAGGATATCAAAGTCAAAACTTTAAATGGGTCTGTGAGGACAGAGTTTTAGTGCACTGCAACAGACAGACATATATCACAATTTGCAGTACTAGCAGGACCATTGATTGCCTTAGGTAGTTTTGCCTAAATTTTTAATAGATTTAAACTTAGATGTCATTTTTAATTATATTTGTTGTATATATGTTTACAGACTACATAATTTTTAATTCAAATGTCTATAGAGAATTTCAGAAAGTTAAATTTTCCTTTAGAGAATTATTATAAGACTCACTTTTAATAAACATTAAATTTACAAACCCTTAAAAAACATATGGAGTGAAAATAATTTCTAAGTTTAAAGATATAGTGTTTCTATTCCAGAGATTTAGTGACCTGGGGGAGCTTGAGTAAGAAAAGAGGGCTTGCATTTATTTTTGGCCTTGTTTTTTCTTTCTTTTTTTTTCAGCATTATGAATTAAGGTTTTCTTCAGCAGTGAATAATAAAATAAATTTTACTTTGAAATCCTTAATTCAAATTCTATAAATATCCTGTCAACATTTTTAAAGAAATACAAGGTGTTTTATTTTTCCTCATCAGAAAACCACACCATTTTATCTAGAGATAGTTTTTCAGTTTATGAATGTGAAAAACAAAACAAAAGGGGCAAGTGCAAGGTCCTGCATCTGCGGAGGAATAATCCCAGACACCAGTACAGGCTGGAGACTGACCTTCTGAAGAGCAGCTCTGCAGAGAAGGACCTGGGTGTCATGGTGGATGACAAGTTGACCATGAGGCAGCAGTGTGCCCTTGTGGCCAAGAAGGCCAATAGGATTCTGGGGTGCATTAATAAGAGGGCAAGTCAAGGGAGGTGATCCTACCCCTCTACTCAGTCCTGGTGAGGCCAGATCTGATGTATTGTGTCCAGTTCTGGGCTCCACAGTACAAGACCGGGGTGGAGCTACTGGAGAGAGACCAGTGCAGGGTTACAAGGATGATCAGGGGCCTGGAACATCTGCCCTATGAGGAAGAGCTGAGAGAGCTGGGGCTGTTCAGCCTGGAGAAGGCTGAGAGTAGACGTGATCAGTGTCTACAAATACCTTAAAGGAGGGAGTGAAGAGGATGGTGCTGTCCTCTTTTTAGTGGTGGCCACCGATAGGACTAGAGGAAATGGCCATAGACTGAAGCACCAAAAGTTCCACAGGAACTTAAGGAAAAATTTCTGGACAGTGAGGGTGACAGAGCACTGGAACAGGCTGCCCAGAGAGGTTGTGGAGTCTCCTTCTCTGGAGATCTTCAAAACCCACTTGGATGCAGTCCTGTGTCACATGCTCTAGGTGACCCTGCGTGTGCAGGGGGATTGGACTAGATGATCTCCAAAGGGCCCTTTCAACCTTAATGATTCTATGATTCTATGAAAACAAAACAAAAAAAGAGCTGTCTTTAAGAAACCCAGGCTGCTTATCTGGAATAAAGCCAGATTGACAGGGATTCATATACATAGGCTGATCATCTTGTTAGATTGATAAGACTGGCTATTCCATTCTCTATTTCCTCTTGCAAACTTGTATTACACTTCTTTTTCAAGATAAGCCCATATCACTGCGATTGAGAACACAACAATATGTAAAGCAAATCATATATAAGTTAAAATGGTGTATTTAAATTAGAATTTCTAGAAAATGAGCTATCATTATGGTTCCATTAGTCATCTTTATCTGTAAAAATACTATAAAACACTAGGATTCTGAAAACCCATCTTCTTCATTTAATAAAGAATTTATAAATAGGCAAAAAAGATTGATTAAATAAATAATTGAAATTTGTTAATTGAGTAGGACTCCTAGACAATTTTTAGTCAAAAATATTATGTAAATATGTGAGTATCAATAATTTTATTGACTTTTTCTTGTTTTGTGGTATTTGTGGAACACTTATCAGTTGTGCCAAATACTTCAATGCTAAAATTTTGCAATTGCTTATTCAAGTCCTCCACAAACAGTTCATTTTGCATACCAATCCCAGAAGAAGAGCAGCAGTCTTCTACCATCTCTGTATACTGGCAAAGAATTTGCAGTGTGGAGTTGTTTGTTCATCTGAGTGGGTGTTTTAGTGGATGAAGAGAAACTGAAAAAAAATTAGGGAGGCCTTGTGGGTTCTTTTTATATTGCATTTTATTCTGAACAATAACATCCTCAGCACTTTCACTGTGATTAATAGTTGAGTAAAGTCATTTTGCTCTGTATGTTTTTGTTTTTAAGAACACCAAATTTTTAAATCTGATTTTTCAATGGTATCTAAAATTTTGAATTTCTTCTTTCTCTAGAATGCAGGAGACTTCACAGTGAGCTCAGATAGATGAACTTTAGCCCAGAGGCACCAGCTTTCCTGGAATCTTGTTATAGTCTTTCGCAAAGGTCAGGTAACTCCAAAAGATAATTCAGAATAAGAGCCTAGCTTTAGATTTTCTGAATTACTCTCTTAAACAGTCTATTTCCAAAGACTATGGAAATAATCCAGTGAAATCAGCTTCTTTGTCATAAAACTAACTTTTATGAATCACACTTTTATCTCTGCTCTCCTGGCTTCACCTGTGGTTTTGACTTCTCAGGGTTCTTTTTTCTTCTGCTCCAGGTCAGGCTAAATTCCACCTCTGCTTTAAAAGGCATCTGAAAGTTTCAGTATCCTCCTTCTTTGGCACTCATAAAACTTTAAATCAGGGTAGACCAAAATAGTACTTCAAATAGTCCTCCACTTTCTGTGTGTCCCTGCAGAGATTTTGGAGAACTGAAGTTGCTTCCTGCTTCTTTCTTCTTTGATGATCAGAAGAATGAATACAGTGAATTTTATTTATTTATTTATTTATTTATTTTGCAGAGAGGGCAGTTTTTTAAAAAAACAATCAGTTTTTTCCTTGGAAATAAAGAAGGTCAGCATTTGTCAGCCTGATTTTAACTGATATGAGGGAATGTGGAATTTCTAGCCTACTCAGACTTAATATTTTCTTAGCAGGTGACTTTGTATGTCTTTCCTTTCTCTCTGAGTTTCCCAACTTTTTAACCTAGGCATGTCATCTGGGGTTTTCTGCAGAATCCCTGATCCCGTTCATTCACCTTACTCTTTTATTTGCCTGACAACAACAACAACAAAAAAAAAAAAAAAAAAAAAAAAAAGGAAAAAAAGGGAAAAGAAAGAAAAAGAAAAAATAGAGAAGTATTCTGTATTTGAGTATGGAGAGGAAGGTGAAATTGAGCACACAAGTCCCATTAACATATTTTTGATATTTTGTTAACTTGAGGCTTATATTCGACCAGGATCAGGTCACCAGTCACTGGGCCAACCTTTGTTGTGTGGGCTGGTGATCATATTGCTCCAGGGCATCTCCTATATGAGCAAGCTAACTGTGTATGTAGCACTTGGCATTGTATATAGCACTCTCTGAGCCCTTTGCAGCTCCAAAAGCATATTTGTTTCTCCACTTCACAGTATCTCAAATCATATGATTTTATCACCAGACCTGTGAGTGCTGTTGAAACTTGAAATAACAGTATGTATTACAAGGTGTGAGAAGTTACAGGCGAGCTTGAGCATTAAAGCATATACAACAACTGCATAGATCACAGAAGACTAAATCACAGCCAGGGTTTATCAACATTCCCTAAAGGCAGCTGTTCCTTCAGTGAACTATTCACAGAACCAAAATGTGTTAATTGACTTTATAACAGTAGACTAGCATTTATGCAGAGTAGATGATGAGACTACCAGGATGAGTTTTGGCTCGATGAAGTACTTACTGATTATAGAATCATAGAATCACAGATTCATTAAGGTTGGAAGGGACCTCTAGAGGTCATCTAGTCCAACTCCCCTGCACACGCAGGGTCACCTAGAACACGTGGCACAGGACTGCATCCAAGCAGGTTTTGAAGATCTCCAGAGAAGGAGACTCCACAACCTCTCTGGGCAGCCTGTTCTGGTGCTCTGTCACCCTCGCTGTCAAGAAATTTTTCCTTAAGATCCTGTGGAACTTTTGGTGCTTCAGTCTATGGCCGTTTCCTCTAGTCCTATCGGTGGCCACCACTAAAAAGAGGACAGCACCTCCTCACTGCCTCCCTTGAGGTACTTATAGACACTGATTAGATCCCCTCTCTGCCTTCTCTTCTCCAGGCTGAACAGGCCCAGCTCCCCCAGTCTCTCCTCATAGGGCAGATGTTCCAGGCCCCTGACCATCCTTGTAGCCCTGTGCTGGACTCTCTCCAGCAGTTCCACATCTGTCTTGTATTGTGGAACCCACAACTGGACACAATACATCAGATGTAGCCTCACCAGGGCTGAGGAGAGGGGCAGGATCACCTCCCTTGACCTGCTGGAGATGCTCTTCTTAATGCACCCCAGGATGCCATTGGCCTTCTTGGCCATGAGGACACACTGCTGCCTCATGGGCAACTTGTAATCCACGATGACACCCAGGTGTTCTCTGCAGACCTGCTCTCCAGAAGGTCGGTCCCCACCCGTACTGGTGCCTGGGGTTATTTCTCCCCAGGTGCAGGACTTTGCACTTGGCCTTGTTGAATTTCATGAGGTTGTCCAGTTGTCCAGTCTGTCCAGGTCCCTCTGGATGGCAGCGCAGCCCTCTGGGGTATCAGCTACTCCTCCCAGTTTTGTATCATCAGCAAACTTGCTGAGGGAGCACTCTGTGCCTTCATTGACAAATCAGTTGAACAGGACTGGACCAGGGACTGACCCCTGGGGGACACGGCTAGCTACACGCCTCCAATTAGACTCGGCACTGCTTATCACCACCCTCTGAGTTCTGCCATCCAGCCAATTCCTAATCCACCTCACTGTGCACTCATCTATCCCACACTTCCAGAGCTTGCCCAGGAGGATGTTGTGAGGGACGGTGTCAAAAGCCTTGGTGAAGTCGAGATAGACGACATCTACTGCTATCCAGCTGGTCATTTGATCATAGAAGGCTATCATGTTAGTCAAGCATGATTTCCGCTTGGTGAACCCATGCTGACTGCTCTTGAGCACCTTCTTGTCCTCCATGTGCCTGGAGACAACGGCCAGTATGAATCGTTCCATCACTTCTCGGGGACGGAGGTGAGGCTCACCGGCCTGTAGTTGCCTGGGTCCTCCTTCTTGCCTTTTTTGAAGACTGGCGTGACATTGGCTTTCTTCCAGTCCTCCGGCACCTCCCCCATTCTCCAGGATCTTTCAAAGATGATGGAGAGCAGCTTAGCTATGAGATCTGCCAGCAGCAGTCTGGGGTTCATCCCATCAGGGCCCATGGATTTGTGGGTATCGAGTTTCTTTAGGTGCTCTCTGACCCAATCTTCCTCTACCCAGGGCAAGTCTTCCTCTCTCCAGGCTTCTTCTCTTGTCCCTAGGGCCTGGGACTCTAAAGGGCTGCCCTTGGTAAACACCGAAGCAAAGAAGGCATTGAGCAGCTCTGCTTTTTCTGTGTTATTTGTAGCCGGGGTGTCCATCCTGTTCACCAGTGGACCCATGTTTTCCCTGATCTTCATTTTGCTGTTAATATATTTGAAGTTTTTCTTGTTATTTTTAATGTCCTGTGCCAGGTTGCATTCCAAACATGCCTTAGCTTTCCTTGTCGCATCTCTGCATTCCCTGACTACGTTCCTGTATTTCTCCCAGGGGGCCTGTCCTTTTTTCCACATTCTGTATACCGCCTTCTGCTTGAGCATTGCCACGAGCTCCCTGCTCATCCATGCAGGTCTCCTGCCCCCTCTGCCTGACTTCTTACACACAGGGATGCACTGTTGCTGGGCACAGAGGAAATGCTGCTTGAAAACTAACCAGCTCTCTTGGGCCCCCCCTCCTTCTAGAGCTCTAGCCCGGGGATTCTCTCAAGGAGGTCTCTGAAGAGGCTTAAGTTGGCCCTCCTGCAGTCCGTGGTTGTAAGGCTACCTGCAGCCCTGCCTCCTCCTTGCTGGATCCTGATCTCCAACAACTCATGGTCACTGCAGCTGAGGCTACCCCCACCTTCACATCTCTTACAATTCCCTCTCTATTTGTTAGTACGAGGTCCAGTAGCCCATCTTTCCTCATTGGCCCCTCCACAACCTGCGTCAAAAAGTTATCGTCGATGCTCTGCAGGAACCTCCAGGACTCCTTGTGCCTGACTGTGTTGTCCTCCCAGTTGATGTCGGGGTAGTCGAGGTCCTCCATGAGAACCAGGGCCTGTGACCGTGAGGCAACATCCAGCTGACTATAGAATGCCTCATCAACCTCCTCACCCTGGTCAGGTGGCCTGTAGCAGACACCCACCACAGTGTCTCCCACATTAGCCTGCCCTTTAACCCTTACCCACAAGCTCTCAACTTGTTCATCATCCACCCCCAGGTTGAGCTCCATGCATTCCACTTGCTCTCTCACACAAAGAGCAACTCCACCACCTCGCCTTCCCAACCTGTCCTTCCTAAAGAGCACACAGCTTTCCATGGCAGCGCTCCAGTCATGTGAGCTATCCCACTATGTCTCTGTGATTCCAATGAGATCATGACGCTGGGACCACACACAGATCTCCAGTTCATCCTGCTTACTCCCCATGCTTCGTGCATTGGTATACATGCATTTCAGGGAAGTAACCGAGCCTGCAGGTTTCCCAGGAGGGATGAAAGAGGACCTTCTGTGATCATTTCCTATCCTCACTTCCCCACTACCATACTCCTGTTGGAAGCCATCTGACCTTGGCTGTGTGGTGCTGTTCGCTGTGTCTATGTGACAGTCCTCCTCCCCCTTCTCATCTAGTTTAAAGCCCTCCTAACTAGATTGGCCACCCTTTTGGCAAAGAGCCCCTCTTGCTGAGATGGATCCCATCATTCCCCACTAGCTGGTGGTCATCAAACAGAGTCCCATGGTCATAGAAGCCAAAACTCTGTTGCCAAGCCCAGCGGCACAGCCAGTTGTTAATCATCTGCCGTATCCTCCTTCTCCTCCTTGAATCCATTCCCCTTGTTGATAGAAGGGGGGGAGGGATAGAGGAGAACACTACCTGGGCTCCCATACCTTTGACGGCCATCCCTAGGGCTCTGAAATCTCGCTTGATATCCCTCAGTTTCCCCGTGGCATCATTTGTGCCCATGTGAAACAGTACCAGTGGGTAATAGTCAGACTACTGGACAAGCCTTGGGAGCCTTTCTGTGACATCCTTTATTCGGGCCCCTGGCAAGCAGCAGACTTCTCTGGAAAAAAAAAAAAAAAAAAAAAAAGAAAAAGAAAAAAAAAATGCATACAATAAAAAATAATGGAAGTACAGCCAGACAACTTATTCTAGACTTCTGAAGGGTTGTGAAAATAATGGAGAATTTTAAAGAGATTATAGAAGAATTAAGTTTTAATGGTTGTGAATACCACTGCAGGAAGTTTATTTAATTCTCTTAAATTAAGCTCTCACTAGACTCATCTCATTAAAAATTTTGGTTGGCAGTCTGGCTTTTCCAAATTCTCCTAGATTCAGAAATTAGCTAATTCAGATACAGAAATTAGTTAATATCTCAGGTATAAATCTTACAATTATCTGTGTTTGCTAAAGCATTTTTTACAAATATTTGTCAATGAGAAAACTAGCTACAAATGCTTAGCTCCAGTCCCAGAGGAATTTCTAAGGGAATTTCATTTTGAGGCTTTAAGAAGATATATTCTTCAGGATGTTCTTTTAGGTGCTTGCCGAGTTTAAATGATTCCTGTTGATATAGGTACTTCTATTTCTTGAAAATTTAGTCTATAAAGAAATTCTTTACTTCTGTGTAATTGCAATAACTAAATTATGCTATGTACTTTTTGCCATCAGTCTACACGACTACAGTCAGCAGTCTTTTATTTCAATTCAGAATGGTAAACAAAAAGTCACATACTCAAAAGGAAAAAAAACCAAGAATTTCAAACGAATTTTTGTTTCTTGCTCTTCATAGACAGTCAGACACAACAGTGACACAACCTAACCGCACACAAATAGATTTAAATCATGATGAATAAAATGATGTGTATCTCTAACAGTAAACCACAGACCCAAATATGTTTGCTGGATGCAGTGCTGCCACCTTTTGGTTGTATTCACAGTGCCACAGATGGATGATAGCACTGCTACAGAAAATGTCATTTGGTCTTACAAATTTCATTTATTCAAGATTCAAATAAACCAGATAAAATATAAGGTTTCCAGAGTGATGCATGTGTTCAGCTGAATGCAAACTTTTAGAAAGTTCCACAGAGAGAAGTTCCCGTTTATCCAAATGCGGCTTGTGCTATTTGACACTAACTAGCATTAACCATATTTTTCAGAGTTATCCAAACTCTGTGCAGGAGCTGAGTCTACAAAACATAAGTTTTGCCTTCCCATGCATGTGAGTTTCCTACCTAAAAGTGGTGACATGAGCTGATATGTTCTCTTTCCCTGTCTTTCCGTGTGAATAGCTTGATCTGGGGGTAACATCTCTTACGACTTTGCTGGGAGCTGGGCTTTGCAGGTAGGTGCTAACCACCACCAAGCATCTCTTTCTATCTAAGCCTCTCTCTGAGAACTGAGAACCCATTATCTTCAGAGATGTGTATGGGTAGAAATATTCTGGCTGAAAGATGCATAAAAGTAAGTGAAAACTACGAATTTTAATGTTACATGTACTGTCTGCGACAGTGCAATTCTAAAATGAGGCTAACATCTGTAGTTTCATAAAAAATCTTAGTAGTTTCCACAAATATGTAGCTAATATATATATAAATGTAGGTTTTCCATGTGCGAGATACATATCTAAACTCCAATTATAACCAGTACAAACTTCGAGTTTGATTTAGTTGCCAAAAAAATGTCCCCAGCAGTGACATCTATTACATATTCAGACACTCTAGGTGTCAAAGATTTCTATGTGGACTTGGCACACATGACACTATATTTTGAAGAGAAAAGTGCTTTTTATAATGGTAGAGGAAAGCCAAAGAGTATATGCCAGAGCATCTCAAATGTCACTGGACACGTATCTTTATAATTGTGTCTTCAGGCATTCTAGTTCATATAAATGATTAAAAGTATGTATCTACATCTAGACCAGATTACAATCCATATTTTCTGTTGAATTTTACATCTATTCTTGTTACTAATTTCTATTTTTATCAATAAACCCGTGTGTTAAACTCAAGATGTTCTTTTGTGCAAAATGAAACACGCCTTAAATGCGGCTCTACAATTTGATTAGTCAAATCAAAATAAAACAAACAGTTGTTAGTGTGGCTGCAGTAATAAGGCCCATCATCCAGATTAACTCAAGAAAGCCTGAACAATACATTTAAAATTAATATAGAGGGTTTTTTTTTGATTTATTTGATCAAAAATAAAGCTCATGTAATTTAAATTAAATTTAAATTTAAAAAGTTAAATTAAATTTAAATTTTAATTAAATTAAATTAAATTTTAAAAAGGAACTACATGTAATGCATATTTTAGCAAAACATGCTAATTCAGTCAGGCATTTTTTCCCAGAGTTTTGTCAATGGTACAATGTTTTTAATAACATGAAAGACTTTTCTTATATTTTAATTCTATTTTCTCAATAGTATAATGCACTGTTTTTCTTCTGATTAGCTTTCTCCTGTATTCAATCACAGATATATCTATCTGTGCTAAAATCCTCCAGAATCACACAGTAAAGAGGGATTATCAAATTTTATATAGTGTTTCAACCAAAGACTTTTGCTGATAACAAAAAAAAAAAAATCCGTAAAGAATATTACTTATAATTTGACCTTTGTGATCTGAAGAAGCTGATGTTTTAATAAGATTTCTCATTAAATTTGTAGGAAGTGTTATGAACTTGATGTGGTATATACTCAGAATTTTACTTTGTTTTTTTGGGTTCTGAGATATGATCTTAAGACAAATCTTTCTTCATGACCTGCTTAGTCGTAGAAGGTAACTATCTTTAATTCTATACATAATTTAAAATGTATCCTGATAAACGGTCAATAAGAAGTAGTTTTAAATTGTATCCTGGACCAGATGTCTTTACCTAAAAGCCTTTTGAATTTCTTTCATAGCTCAGACTGTCCCACAGATAGTCTGCCTCATGTTATTCTACTCCAAAATTCTGGTCAAGAGAGGGAACGTTGAGTTTGTTTCAGGGTAATGCCCTTAAGAACCTTTCAAGCAGCTTGCTGTGCTACAGGAGGAAGAGTGAAAGTCCTTAAGAGAATTTGGCCCCGAAGGGGACTGTCATTATTACGATCTGTCGTGCCGTCTCCCTGCCAGATGAAGGACCATATCTCAGCCATGGCAGGGTCTCGTATGTGGCACACAGAGAAAGAGTCCTTTGACACAGGAAATAGTCTGGCATTTTTTTTTTTTTTTCATGACTGTATAATCATCTTTGCTGCGCTGCATCTGCAGCAAAAGTGTCAGCAAAAGATCTGTCCCATTATCAACTTTTTCTGACAAAAATGTCAATCAGCTATGAAGAAATAGGCACAGAAAAAAAATGAGCACAGTGAAATAGGTCCCTAAAGAAGGCTTTCTTATTTTAACTTGTCGTCTTACAGTTCTCTGTGATCAGTGCAAACAGCTATCTAGAGTGTGTAACACAACTCTCACTAATATACACGATAAATATGCAGCCCTCGTGGATTTGAGAATTGTTCTAGACATAAACAAACAAATAAATAAATAAATAAAAATCAATAAGGTGTGTATTGGTTAACTGTAAATTCATTTTGAATATGACTTTTTTAAAAATACCTGAACAAAAGATTATTGGAAAGTGAGGCTATTATCTTTAATCTCCCTTGTTTAGGCAGCCCAATAGTAAAGATAATTAACTACTTTGTATGGCTGCAATTGCTTTGCTCGGAAAGCAAATATGGTTAGAAATTGTGGATGAAAATGGTTGGAAGAGAAACAAGAATGGACTTTGCTTTTGAAGAAGCTGTATGTTTCAAGATGATAAACTGTTGTTGATTTTTGTTTTTAAAAACTTTGATTTGGAGATATTTCAAAGCTGGGTTAATATAAGAGTGCCTCAAAGACTGAGAACTGCTTAATAGTGCAGATTTTATCACCCATTGCTTATTATTCATGCACAAGAAGTGCACAGTTGCCATTACATATATGAGTATGTCCATCAGTTGCAAGTAAGACTGAATGCATCTAAAGTTTAAATGAAAAGAAAAAGAGAAATTAAAATTCCAAAATTGTTTAGCTTTCTCAGAAATTGAGCCAAATTATCCTTTTTAACCACCATAAAATTTAAACTTTTGATAATTTGTTAAACAAAAAGATCTTTAAAACCATGTGTATAAAATATTATGGACCTAAAATATTATTCAGCAGTAAACTAATTTTACTAATGAAATTATGGATCAAATATTAATGCAATATAAGGGGTACTGATATTTCGGAGACAAAAAGTATTTTAGACACAAAAAATATTCTTTCTTTTGTTGAAACCTGCCATTTTATTAGAAAGGAATTACAAGGAATAGAGGTAATAAGGGAATGGAATATTTCATGGACATTGGGTTCTTTAGGTCTAAATCAGCTTGAGAACACTTGATGTCAACTGAGAGTTGTGTTCTGAATCTGATTTCTGCGAAATATCAATCTTCCACAAAAAGTCCTTGAACAATCCAGCATGACTGGCATGTTTTGTTTGGATAAGACCTTTAATACAGAAGGAAGTATTTTGCAGAGTAAGAAGGTAATTTGACAGAATATGATGGAAAGGACTTCACAATAGCTTTCAGAAGAAGTGTTATTTCAGCCTCCTACTTTATCTGGGGGCTAAGCTCATGTGAAAAAATAGCAACATTAATATAATTTATCTGATAAGTTATTTCTCTACAAAATCATTTTAGATTTAAATCCTCTGACAAGAAATTCAGTAGCTTTTCTTTTCTTTTCTTTTCTTTTCTTTTCTTTTCTTTTCTTTTCTTTTCTTTTCTTTTCTTTTCTTTTCTTTTCTTTTCTTTTCTTTTCTTTTCTTTTCTTTTCTTTTCTTTTCTTTCTTTTTTGTGAGTCAGTACCTACCACATATAAAGAGAAGTCAAGAAGACATTAGAGACTTGATGGGAGTGCTATAAAATAGCAGTATTACTACAAGTCATAGCTATCCCTCCCCAGTCCTAATTAAATATAAAGAAGAATTATCTCTCATATCTGTTTTCCTTGCAGGCTGCTGTATTCCTGCTCAGTTTTCCTTTCCCTTTCTTCTTCTCCCATTTAACCTTCCCCTCCAAGAGACCAGTCAACTTGCACACAGAGGTGCTTATGCACATTATTCTGTGTTTGGACTTTAGGATACTCACCCTGTGAGTGGAAAGTGCCTGTCTCAGAGAGGAAAACCTCAATGGAAGTTGAGCATTTTGGGTGAATATATTACCGACTTTCATGGTGGAGGAATATTTCTCCTTCTATTCCATGTTCCTAAATTCACTGCCTCCAGTATATAGTGGTGCATTGGTGTTTGTATATATGTGCGTGTGCGTATATGTATATATATATGTGTCTGTGTGTGTATATGTGTGTGTGCATACATGTATACTCATTATCCAATGTATGATCATCATAATTTCAGTCCAGTCCTGTTTGAATCTAATTAGAAATATAATACCATTTTTTAAAATCATTTTATTACAATAAACTCCCAGTTCCTACAAAATTAGGTATAGGCATAAGGATAAATACCATACAGTCAATATACATTTAGTAACAGTTTGAAATCCAAAATAATTTGTAGCAACATCTTCTTAAGAAAGACGGTAGACTTAAAGCAATCTAGCTCCTTGGAAAAATAAAAAATAATAATAAAAAAAGTATCACCTCAATAGATTTTACACAATATTGGGTTTTTTTTTAGAGTATTTACTAACATTTTACTCAAAGAAATAAGCCATTTTAAGTAGGATTAGCAAATGTGCACCATTTATACAATTGTTTCTTTCCCAACAGCCAGTTATGTCAGCGATTTTTAAATGAGTGACAAGAAAGCTAGGTTTTACCTAACTTTAGATTTTTAAACTGCAGATATCTATATTTGAACTAGTAACTCAAGGACTCTCTTTTATTATGCGTAGAAAAAGAAACATTTTTGGTAGTGATTCACCTGACCTATTTCAGACACCTATTCTCTATGAGCTTATCCTAGAAGACCTACTGACCCAAAATATGCATCTAGTACAATCTGAGATGATCTAGATTGTTCAAGGCATCAAAATGGGATTAGAAGGCAGGACACAGGGTCCAAGGGGCAGCTAGGATTCCTCAGTGGATCAAGCATGTATGCTAGAGCATACGTACCCTAGAGATCTCTGAAATCCTCACTTTTCTACGTATGGTTCAACAGCTAACTTACTTAATCAGGTGCCAATTTCTGAACAGGAGAAAAATCTCCAAGATAATTTGATCTTGATAAATTATTTGCTTCAAAATCTAGTAAAAATAATGACATGCCTAAATCTTAGAAAACTAAAGCTAAAGCTCTATAATGGCCCCTACAGCCTGCTTTAGCAGTAGTGTGGGTTCAAACTGTATTTACAAATGTTCTTCAAGTACCACGAACAAGGAAGATCATACCACTGATCAAGCATGATGCAAAACAACTATTTTCCTTTGATATGTTCAACAAATACTGTTACTGTTTTACATATCATTTCCTTTCATATCTCCTCCCCTTTCTCAGTCTTTTTCATGTTCTCTTCATGTTTACTGCTGTGAGAGTCTTCTTTGAGGCACCATTAGTAATTTCTATCTCTGTCTGTCTCATAGAGCAGGATTTTTTTTTTTTTTTTTGTATTACAAGGAAATGTATTGAAAGGAAAATGAAAAAGAACAATTTTCATTTTCAAGGTAAAAGGAATAAATTCTGGATATGCTGGGAAAGCTGTGCCAAATTGTGACTTATGCACACAACTTACAGGAAAATATGTGCAGACTTTGAAACTGTAAACAACAGACTCTGAAGACAGACACAGATACCACGTCAATCAGAATTAACAAAATCTCTGACAAGTCGGTGTTGATCATCCTCATCTGTTCCACTCAGAGTGACTTACAACTTAAAAGAGAGTACATAGGACAAATTATTTCTGCAGAGAAAGATTTCACATCCTTAGAGAACTGAATGGCTACTCACTATCTCTTTGGACACCTGATGGATATTTTTCTTAGTCTTCTCTCTTTAGGAGGGTCTCCAGAGATTCCCTGCAATCCCCCTCTGAAGAAGCAAATGAGAAACAGTCCCTCACCAAACATTAGAGTGGTTTAAATAAGGATTTCTTTTCTTGGCAGGAAATACACAGTCTTTTATTTTTCCATCTTTCAGCTCCAAGAGAAAACCTGTTTGAGAAAAGCTAGTTAAGCACAAGCGACTCATGCACTCAGAAAGCAATCTTTCCAAAATGGAAGAAATTGGACACATTTCTTCTGCATGGATAGATATTTTGGGCAGAGTGTATGCCCCTTCCATCCCTGCCTGGATGCTTGTTCCACTGAAGAAAGGATGTAAAATACATTATTCAAAACCCTAGGAAAGGTAGATATTAACAGACTACTTGATGGGTACTGTGGTTTTATTTTCAAGAACCTGGAAGAAAGGAAATGAATTCCCCAGAAAAGACAGTTACACCTCACCAAAATCTTGCTTGTGATACGGATATTGCCAGAGAATTGAGATGAGTTTTGTGTTCACAAATGAAACATGACACAATCTTGTTTTGCAAGGACTTGCTTTCTTTAATGAAAGTTTTACACAGCTTAGCTTCATGAAGTAAAATGTTGATTGAAAATATTTGTGACAGTTGTGGGTAGTTAACAAAGTTGCTATTATGGTGTTTCAATAAAATGTTGCTATTTTAAAATTTAGGTACTAAACTAGTTGTGGTATATAACAACATTTGCTGAGACCATACTATACAGGTGCTAGCTCATATTCCTTTAAATGAGTTGCTTTTCCTGACTGGCATCATGTTTGCTCACTGAAATTATGCAATTACCCACTGGGTGAAAAATAAGACCAAATGGTTGGGATTTACAGAGTATGAAAGAGACATTTAAAAGATGTCAAACCTTGTGAAAACTGGTTATGGAAAATCTTGTGAAAATTAAGAAGATTGCCAAATGAAAATACTGTACAAAAATACATTATCTGCTAAATGAAAATTACTGCTACCACTTTTTTTAGGGAGAGTTATAGACATGTAACAATTTTCAAATTTTGATTTTTTTTACAGCTTATTATGCTTTCTCAGGGTATTTTAGCCTGTATTTAGAACAGGACAAGTCAAATAAAACTATGCAGTATATATTTCAATAGAACAAATTAAATTCACATTTATGAAATTATTTTCATATGGTTTATAAGAGAATTCTTCTTCATCAGATGAACAATTTTACAAAATTTGTTGTTTTCAGACATACTGCAGCTTTAGTCCACTCCAGTTAAACACATGCTACTGATTTAATCATTTTTCTGTATGGCCTTGCCTCTTGTACACAAAGTGATCACTATGAAAATACGAGTAATTCAACTACAAATTGTGCAGAAGTGAAAATGTTAAATAAGAAAGGCTAATCCATTACACTAACTCTGTATCTCCCAAAAGCAAGAATTTTATAGGCAAGCAAATTTGTTTCTATTGTTCTGTCCATCTTCCTCCTCCTTCTCATCTTTTTGGCTGAAAGAGCTATAAAAGTTATTGGAGGGAACCTAAGAACAGAGAATATATCTAGGTATTGGGTAATCTTAAAAAAATTGCCTAGGGTGGAGTTGCAAGCAGTTTTAATATCCTCATAGGTTAGATGTGCATAACTGATGTGACAGTGCTACAGACTGTGCCAGACAGTGTCCATATTAGATGTAGTTTGGGAGAATGCGAATTTGAATCTGTCATGGAGCATATATATATATATACTGGGGAACTGTACCCAAAAACATACTGACATACTCACAAACAAGATGTGTATAAGCTATATTTGTTACATAACTTGAAAAAAAAAAAAAAAAAACAGAATGCTTTTTTTTTTCTCTTGCTCTCCATGTTTCTGCAAAAATAAATTGAAGCTAAAAATATGAAATGCTATTAAAAACTATTTTGTATTTTGCACAAAATAAAGATTGAAACTAATTCATATTCATTTTACCAAGCTGATAACACAAACTGAAGATCCAGAGAGACTTGGACTTCCACTTGTGGAGTCAAAGAGTCATATTAAAACTTTTGCAAGTTATAAGAAATAAACAAGCATTTCCATATGGCAATTTACTCTGTTTTAAACTACATATGTGACATGATTTGTCCCCAGGATATATCTGCACTGATTATGGGAAATTACTGGAAGACTGGTTTTGATTACATACTTGGATATTTGCTCAGATTTTTAGATAACTAGAAAGTTAACTGCCTATGTGAGATGAGATCTCCCTTTTATTTCTACATTCTTCTACATTCTTCTACATTCCTGTTTTTCCAAAGACAATTTAAGATTAAAATTTATAAAAAACATATAATTTGTTTTTTTTCCTCTGACAAATAACATATATTTTAAACTATAAAACTGGAAACACCCAAACATTTATAAACAATTAAGAGTTGGATGAGCTTTGGCAGGCCACTATTTATATTCTATTTTTATAGTATTTCTCTCTGTTTGACTGTACCAAATAAAATTTCATGTAAATGTTCCTCACATAAAAGTGCAGCAGATGAAAATAAATAAATAAATAGATAAAAAGAACAAAAGATATCTTTCACTACAAAAAAAAGAATATGAATCCAAATTTCGATATTGAAGAAAGGAAAGCATTGTCAGGTGACAAGGTATATTAACCTCATCTATATTATATTAAACATATTTGATTAATAGTGTGCCTACTATTGGTGCATCTGGCTACATATGCTTGGTGATAAGAATCTTTAAGCTAGATATCAAAGGCCTTTGAAGTTCAAAACACACAGGATAATTCACCATCTTGAAATAGATATACAGTTTCAGGAAATCATTGTTCCATTCTAGGAAAAAAAAAAGAATAAAAAAAGTATTGTCATTATTGGGCTATAAGGGTTACAATGACTGGAGCATTGGGTTGTGAAATGGAATACTTTTTTATACTTCATTTCAACATTAAACAACCCTTTACAATAGCTGCCTAAGTCAAGCTGAATAAAAGTCATGACTTCTCAAAACAAGGACAAGATTTTGAGGAGATCAGACTGAACACTACTGCAACCAGCATTTGCAAAAACAGATACAGTGTGTGGGGGAATTGTTTCCAGGCTTTTATTCTTTACTTCTATTATAGTAATGCTATAATAATAATGTATGAACCAACCTTTTCCAAAGTACTGTTTTAATTATTGAGAATCTACTGACATGACTGTTTTGTTATTTTTTGTTTAGTGAGTTTTTTTCAGTTAAGAGACCACAATATTTACAGGATATGTAAATAAGATATATTAATAAATCATCACCTTTGATCTTCTATATTTTTTGATTTGCTATTTAGTGTTCAACCTTTTTCTCTTAAGTACTCATGCATTAATTACTTTTTTATATTTATTTATTTTTTTATTTATAATATAGATTCTGTCAGGTGCTAAACTTGTGCACAATGTATATATCAGTACGATTAACTCATACAGCAGCAAATCTAAGTGTGGTTGTGTGGTTGCCATTTGATAGCTTATAGAAGTGAGATTTATGCAAATAAGCAAGTGTCTAAACAGGTTGGGCTGAGCTTGTTGTGTAATTTTGATCCCTAAATTAGGAAGATGTGTTTTGTCTAACACCTTCAGAGTAAGATGCTCTTACTCTCCATTGGTTATGCTGGGAGCTTAAGCATCCATTGTACAAGTGATGGTTAGACTAATCTTGTAAATCAAACACTGCTTGGGAATTTTCCTGTGCATTGGACTTCATTCATTGATGGCATTAAACTGTTAAAATGACCCTTAAGTATCCCCTCTGGCCCCCAACTAGCATACAACCAAGCAGATCCTGGACATGATCCAGGCGTTGGCACAGGTCGGGTACCAATGCCAACGTACATTTGCCAGCAGAACCTTATTTTTGAGAATAGAAGTGCTTAATAGTATAGATGCAGGCTATTTGCTGTGTCTTATGTCAACCAGATAGCCAACCCCAGGCATATTTAATTTACTAATATAAGTGTCATCTTATGTACCTAAATAGATATGCTGGATGCAGCATACGCTGTCTACATCTCTTCTCACAATCCATGTTCTTTGGAGAGAGTGACATGTTCATGTTTTTACATAAATATCATAAACATATTCTCTGCCTTGCAGATCTCGTCTTTGTCATCTAGACGTCAGGTACATAACGTCTGCAGAAAAGAACAATCCACAGAAGTAAAGAGTGATTACAACTGCTGCTATTATTTTAAATGCAGGTGTTTTAGAAATTTCGCATGGTGGAGTGATATGTTTCAGAATTTTCCTATAGTCATGTCCCCTTAAGCACAGCAGTCATCATTTTCAGACTAAGTAAAATTGATAGTCTTTGCTGTCATCTAGCACTAATATATGTTTAACAAATACTCATGTGTGCCCATTTAATTTTATCTTTCTCCTCTGGATTTAAAAATGATTCTTTTTTTAAAAAAAAAAGTCCTATCTAATTTAACCATCAAATTGATATTCTGGAACAGAATAATTAAAGAAGTTGATGTTGATATGTTTATATAAGCAGTGGTGTCCACACAATGGAGTGACCCATAAGCCTAGACAGTGAGCAAAATAAAAAAAGTGGAATAAACTATAACAAGTATTTCAGTCAGACAAAATATGTTTCAATATTAAAAATATCTTTCTGATTTCGAAAACATATATCCTACAAGTAGTGCTTGTATATTAAATAGTAATAATGACTTTTCACTATCTATACCTCTTTATTTGCTTGTATCTGTAAAGATGAAAATGGCTGACATATTTATGTAGTTTGAAAAATTATTATTCCAATCTTTATGGTGATTATGATTCAGATTATGACCTCGATTATCAAATAAAAGACTTCCTGTAAAGTAGCGAGTCAGTAGTTTAAAGAGCATTTTGACTTCAACACTCTTTTTTTTTGTATAAATATATATCATCTGTTAGCATAATATCATACTTATCTCTGTCCTTTTTTAGTGTGGGAAAAATAGTAACATTTAAGTGCTTGCTGCGCAAATATGCTGGATATATGGAGGAAGTGTTTTCCACAGCTCCGTGAGAAGCAAATATTGATTTTTTTGAGCAGCAAATATGGAAATTTAGTATAATAATGGGAAGAGTAAAAATGTTTCCTGAAATAAATGCAAGGAGAAAGACTATTTATTCTAACACTTAGGTAGGCATACCATGCCAGGCATTTCTTTGGAAGGGACAAGAGGGAGCAATCCTTTCAATTCTTTGTAGGAGATAGTTTATATGGATGTTTTTATATGGAGCAGAACACACTTAGGTAAAGAGAACTGAGTATTAACATTTAACGCAGTATATACAATATTGTAAATCAAATTTCCTCTGTGGCTGTGAAGTAAATTCTGGGAGGGCATCTCAAAATATGTCTTTACAACTCCCTCTTCCGCTAAAACAGTTTTCAACTAGCGATATTCTTTTCTGCCACAGATGTTCTTATTTTTGAAAGTACAAGAATTCTATTGTAAGCATAATCAAAACAAACAAGGAAGGCTGGATGTGTACTAATATAAATCCTGTGGGACCTTTTAAGGTACTGGTTTGAATGAATTGGTCAGCCATAGGAAAACATTTGGGTTTGATTTATATTACAAAATCGGAACTGATATGGAAGGAGTAGATTCTTGGAAAGTTATGTCATTAAAATCTTTTGGTTTATTATCTTCCTAATAGGTTCTAAAAAAAATAGAAAGAATGCTCTATTTTTCATTTTCATATTCTCTGTGCATATCACTTTTTTATTGTAATGATACATACAGTAGTAGGCAACTAAGAACATTTATAGCTGGTGACTAAATCTACATGCTCACAGAAGTGTGATAGATATATCAAGAAACACTTGAAGATCCTTAAAATGTCTGGTAAAAGGTCTGGCAAAATAAAATTGGCAATTTATTTTTTTATATATGATAAGAAAAACAGTATGTCCAAGCAGGCTGGCAGTCAGGAGACTTAATATCAAAGGCCTCCAATGCATCAGTTCCACTGTTGTAGTGCAGCATGGATTACAGAGGTATGGCTGGGAATTTATCCTACCTCTAGGTCTCATCCCAACTAGGGAGTAAAGATTAAGATCCAGTCTCTGAGTTACCCAAAGCTGTTTGAATGCCATTGCCCAGTGCCTTTTTGCCTTTGCCCTTTTCAAAGCTGATAGACCTACATAACAGTCAGAACAGAAAAGCTGCTGCAGCTTTTTTTCACAGAAAAAAAAAAATAGCAAATAGAATATCTATGAATTGCTGAGATGGAATCAACATATCAAGATATGCTTGTGATAGCTGGAGAAACCTTCAGGGAATGTTACTGGTTATAGCACCTTCAAAGTGGCAACTTCTAAATTAAGTCCTTTTCCCTGGGAGATATTTTAACCGCAGGATGCTGCCATTCTCTACTTTTGCTGTGCCTTAACTGCTTGGTCACTGGCATTTCAAGATTTGTTGGCTTGTTTTTTAAATTGTGCATACAACTGCACTGCTAAAATTTTACTTCCAAATAAATCTTAAGAACATGTATGAGATGATAGATATAAATATTTTAAAACAATTAGCTACTTCAGGGAAAAAAAGAACAACAGACAAACAAATAAAAACAAACAGAAGAAAGACCTGTAGTAGATTTTAACATTTGCACCTCACTAACTGAAAATATGAGTCCAAAGAAAATAACATAGAATCATAGAATCATAGAATGGTTAAGGTTGGAAGGGACCTCTAGAGATCATCTAGTCCAACCACCCTGCACACGCAGGGTCACCTAGAGCACGTGGCATAGGACTGCATCCAAGTGAGTTTTGAAGATGTCCAGAGAAGGAGACTCCAAACCTCTTTGGGCAGCCTGTTCCAGTGCTCTGTCACCCTCACTGTGAAAAAAATTTTCCTTAAGTTCCTGTGGAACTTTTGGTGTTTCAGTTTGTGGCCATTACCACATTACTTTGACTTTCCTAACACCATCCCTAAGTGCCCAGGCAATGTTTCTGAATAATTCCTGCTTCTTGCTTGTCCTTTTTTTTCCCACCCCCCCTATACTGTCTTTCTGACTGGAGTCTCCTGTTGAGTCAAGACAGTCTCCTACTGTGTCTGCTTGCTTCCCTGAGTTCCCACGAACTATTTTTGTGCTAAGAGGATTCCTTCCTTTAACACCTGCCAGTTTTATTAATCTTCTTTGTCCTTCAGAGCTGATTCCCATGGGATCCCTCCTTCAAGTTTGTTTACTTGAACTCTATGGTCTATAGGTCTATACTCTGCTACTTTACTTCCCTAACTCCTCTCAGGATCCTGAACTCCACTATTTCCACTATAGCGACTGTTCAATAAGCAAAATGCTATATTACCCAATAAATAGGAATAACTCAATAGAGATACAGAGTTCTACATATTCAAGATCACATTCATTGGTGTGGCAGAATGGCCTGAAAAAGGGGAAACTTAGAGAAAAACTAGGGCCTAACAGAAGTTTCAGTATTACAAAAGCTTGCTTGGGGAGTTACACAGTTGCCACTTCCAGGATGGTTGGTGCGCACAGACTCTGCTCCTCCACAGTTCCCTGGGAAACACAACCTGTCCTCCTCACAGCTGCAAAGGGGAGAAACAGAGGATGGAGCCAACTGAAGACACCGCGGCCAAACTCTGTTGCACTCCCTGTGCTGGGCTGCTGATAAGCCGCACAGTGGCTCTCCAAGGGGAGATATACAAGTTCAGTGCTGAGCCAGCAAAGGTGACAAAGCACTCCTTTCAGATGAACTTTGCTTGAACTTTGCTCATTAGAAGCTCATTATAATGTGAAAACCACACCTCCATCCCAAAAGTTACCCACCTCCGAGGTACGACCTCACTGAGCATGCACTCTGGATTTTCAATTGACTGTACCTTTAAATGAAAGTGAGAAACTTTTTCACCAATCAATAACAATATTAAGTATGACTCTAGTCACTCAAGCTCCACCTGAATGTAAAGAAAAGTGTAAAAGGTGAACTCTGGAGGAAAAAGAAGAGGGGAGTCTCTTCTGACTGAGACCCCTCCATCTGAATGAGAGCCCTCTCTCATCTTCTGAGGTGAGTGATGATTGCACATTTGTACATCAGAGCTGGCTAAAAACCCCACACTCTAGTAGAGAATTTCCTGTACTGACTTCCAAAACCTGCTTTGTAAATGTTGCATTTGAATAAATCATGCTGTTTGTGAACTCGACTGCTTGTTTGTGGGGGGCAATCGGACCTACGGGCTTGTGAATCCAATACTTCCAGAGTTGGGCATATAGCTAACACAGTATTTGATATCTCCTTCCCTCGCTACCACTACGGCTTTCAAACCACAACATTTTACAACTGGTTTGAAAATGCAGCATATAACAGGCAAAACATAAAGCACTAAGCATAACATCTGAGATTAATAGCAAAGAAAACCCTTCCAAGCTTATTTTAGTAGGAAAGTGATTTGCACCAGAAACTCTTAAATTAATGTCAGAAGTGTGCTGATAGAAACATTTTTTTAAGTCACTCCAGGGGAGGTAGGGCTTTTAGGAATTGATTGTGAGTATTTTTTCTTTGAATAATTAAATAGAAATTATCAGCTCACACAACTAGAACAATAAGAAGGAAATCATCTGTTTTCTGTCTTTCCCTAGCACTGGACTCAACGTATAGGGCTGTGTTGCCCAGCCTGTCCTTCTTATGATGATTTTTTCCTCTATAGCAATGAGCAACCCAAACTGGCAATGGTCTCAGTCACCTGTTTGGTATTTTCTGTCTTTGAAAAGAGTCTTTTGCTCATATGGCTCAAATGTTTGAGGATGTATCCTTCTGTATGCATCACAATAATTCAGGAAGTCTGCCAGTTCAATCCCTTTATTCTCTTCGGAAGAACAATTAACTGCTTTATAGTGGTACAAAGTGGCTTAATACTGTAGTAAGGGATACATTGCAATGAGTGAATCCTTTCAGTATACTGGCCTTATATGAACCTGAACCTGTCTCTGAGAGGAAAAAAAAAGAACCTTGCTCCAGGTGCTTTTCAAGTCATGTTTAAGATACCTCTGAAGTGGGAATAAAACTGACTTGTGCTTTGGGTTTCTCTTATGAATGCACCAGTTCTCTGAGCAGTGAACTTTTCAAAAGAATTTGGGAAAAAAAAAAAAAAAAAAAGATTTGTGCCCCTGTCCTGGAAGGAAACAACACTGTTCTGTGTTATGCCTCAGAACTTTACTCTTCTTTTCTTAGTAGATTAGGTATACTAAGAAATACTATATAATATTTATAGTATTTTTATATATTGTATTAATACACATAGCTTATATATAAAATAATATATATAATATATATTTATATAAATATAAAGAGATACTTGAAGGATATGAAAGAATCAAATATTCTAATGTTTTAACTAAATGCAGATTTGGAAAATGTTTGTGTGAGTGAGCAGGTGTTAAAAGGTGCAATGTTTTCTGGGTCAGCACTGCTATACCTCATTATTCCTTTCTGCTGTAACATAATATAAGTCACAGCTGATCTTGCCCAGCATGGTTTTGAATCTAAATAGAAAGTTATAGCTTTGATTTTAACAATGCAGAAGCATTAAGTTAATCTCTAATTTTTAATTTTATTTATTTTATGCTGTGTAGATATGCAGTACCACAGTGTAGGGATACTTTTAAGTTGTCTGAACATAACAAGTTACCATATATTTAACTGAATCTGTCCAACATTCTAAATTGGAATTCAGAAGTGATAGATTAGCAAAAAGAAGCTGTTTGGATAATCAGATGGTGAACTTGAACAAAAATCCATCTTCAATTTGGTCTGACAGAAGGCAATCATAAATGTTTGTCTTTACCTGTGATGCTACAAGCTCAATTTCATATATATGAGATGATTTAATGTTTCATCCTGTCATCCTTCTTCACAAAGTACCATTACCATGAGTACTGGAGCAGCCAAATCCTTAGGTCCAAAACTACTCAAACAAATCTGGGTTCTCAACGGTTGAAAACATCTGCCTATTAAGGAACATGTTAAGGAGCTGAGGCAGAAAAAATGCTACTTCTTTTTATTTATTTTAATTTATGTTAATTAAATCCTCTTAAAAAAAACAGAAGTGGTTTATATCAAGATGTTTCCAATTATGAAATATGCCTCCAAAAAAGGTCCTAGTGGAAGATTTAACCAATGTGAAGTGTTTTAAAAATCACACCATTGCTTTTCCTTAAGATTACAGATAGTGTTACACAAGACTTTTTCTTCCAAACCTGTTTGAATAAATATATATTTGAATACTTCCATACTGTCTCTTGAGAATTTTTTTCATTAATAAAGGTAATTGTGGAATGAACAGACAAGAATGTCTATGAAAAAAAAAAAACATACCAAATCCCCCAGACTGAGAACAAACATGGTGTAAATCATGCTATACGTTTTTTTTTTGCATTGTATCTGTAGACCACGTTAGCTGAGAAAAAGGACATTCTCAGGTAAGATCAAATTTGTTATTGATTATTGCTGATTGGTTGCTGATTTGATATTTACTTTGGTGCCCAGATTAGTACAATTGTAAAAGATACTATGCATCTATATGCATTTTAAAAGATAGGATGCATTTATAGCAATCCTTCATGTGCTCTTGGCCAATACAAACATAGGATAAAACAATTTATATGAGTCTACAGTGAAGAAGGACTGAATGTCAGACTGTGTATACTAATCAGTCCTGGGAAAAGCAAATATCTAACAGGCAGATTGCGAGTGATTTATTTTATGATTCATAATTTCTCTCTCTTCACTAACATATAGTTGAGTTTGTCTTAAAACTTGTCTTGAAGCAAAACTGGTACCAACATCAACATTGTAGATATTTGTTATATAAGTTTGTTTTACATTGTGTTTAATTGGAAAGGATCAATCTTAACAGAAACAAATATTAATATATGGAGACAGCTGGTGCCAGACTTCTGTAAAGTTACAATCTGCGGTTCAAGAGTTTTATTCTGTCCTAGAATTAATCTGTCTGTCAGTATTGAATTTATGTTTTGTATGGAGACAAGTGGTTCAAGCCTCTCCATACGAACAGAGGTTCACATATAGATCATTGGTTCACATAGGTTCTTATATTCTTGTTAAGGACTAAAGAGCGTTTAAAGTGCACCTGAAGTGGGACTTGTGGTTTATTTTCCTCGTAAAAGACTCTGGCTAGCAAGCATCAGAATAGCTCTGCAAAGTGAACCAAAGTGCAGTCATTGGCAGTAGTCAGGGCGTTTACTAGAAACCTGTGCTAGCTAAAATGCAAACTTTATTAATGACTCAAGAAGTATTTTTGAAGCTAGGTAAATCTTTACGTTGTATACTTTAGCAATGAATTATTGAACTATTCGAATTTTTGAAAGCCATGTCTTGAAACTAATTTTAATTTGCTGTTCAAGTCTGACTGATAACTTCTTCATTTCTGTGAATAAAAACTGAAAAAATAATCAAAACATAAATACATATTAGTTCTGAGAAAGTAAGTGATATATACTTACTTACCTGTCAGCCAAGTCTTCTTTGAACTGCTTATTGCAATGTCCTAATCCCTTTTCAGAGGCAATATGAAACATGTAGAACCTTAGGTTTTTTTTAGCAATTCTAATATTTCCTAAAAAAATGCAATTATTTTTAGTCATACATGTAAGATCTTTTGAAATTTTTTCATAGTCTGCCTGGAATTGATCAACTTATTTTTTTGTGGTTGTTGCTTCACTCTTAGATTCATTTCCAGATGATTTTAAAAATAAGCAAGTACATGAAAACTAGTAGAGTACCCCAGAATACCTTGCTATCAATCTTTTGTTATTTTTAAATATTGATCATTCATACTTCTCTTTACCTTAGATTTTCTAAATAGTTTTTGATACATTAAAAAAAAAAAAAGGTTCCTTAGTCTGTGATTATTCATTTTCTGTAGTATTGATTCGTGTTGCAGCTTGTCAGAAGCTTTTTGGAAGCCTACATAAATTATTTACCTTTACCGAGTATCCTGTTGACACGTCTAGGAATTCTAACAAATGAGATATGATTTCCCTTTGTATAAGCTGCAGTGAAAAACTTGCAGCTTTTGAGGAGTAGCTAAAGCAGAATAGAAATTTGACAAAGATCTTGAGTGAGACCAAAGGAAACATTTTTTTCATTAATAGATTAATTAGGGGCAATTAAGAATCTATCATCTACAAATCAGAACACTCTCAAGCTATCTGAGGCATCCTAAAACAATCTGCTAGGCAAAACACAAAGTGTAACCTGAATATTTTCCAAATTTCTAATAAGCAGTCATATTTTGTGACTATTAGGCACTGATTTTTTTTTTTTTCCTTAAGAAATATTTTAAACGATGAATTTTTAAAGGGCATCATATGCACTTTTGTACTGTTTGCACTGTTAGCAAACAGCTGTCTAGGACACATAAAGATGAAAAAAGTGCAGATCCTATTCTTCAGCTTATGGAAAAATATGATTTGTGGCATATTCACTCAGATTTCGTAAGAGTGGAAAAAATATATATTTACTTCCACCAGGATATGCACCAAATATTTTTTCTGAAATGTTGATATGTTTGTTTTGATACCTCACAGCCACTATCTGAAAGGGCATCTACAGATAAAAGTAGCATAAAGAATACATAAGAAAGAAAAATACATCAAACATAAACACATTGCAGGGAGCAGTGCGGGTTATCAGAATTATAATAAAAACAACAACAACAATAACAACAACAAAAACACTTTTTCAGAATAGCAAGACAATTTACTTGATTCAGCCAAGCAAGTCAGAAGTACTTTTTTTAAAAAAATGTTTGTTTGTTTGTTTTGGTATCTCCATGTATTCATGGGAATGCTCCATGAATCTTGTAGTTTAGCTACTGAATTTACCAAGTGTAGGGTAAAAGACGATATTATGTATCACATAATATACTTGTTTTTCAAAATAAGCCTTAAAAATTCAAGCAGAAGGCAATACACAGCACTTTATAAGCGATATTGACTGAGTGAGGAGTCCAGTCTATGAAAGAGTCTTGCACATCCTGAGTGATAATTTCCTTCATTCATAGTATCAACGCAGACAAAATGAAATTAATCTTCAGCTAATCTGGAACAAAATGTTTTCATTCAGCTTTCAAGCCTAAGCTGAAAATACCACACTGTAAACATTCTGGGGGAAAAAAAGATCTTGAGAGAAGTATCTTTCTGTGTCAAAAACATGACATTTTTTTAAAATTATCTATCTGATCTATTTGTATACACTATCTACATAAACCTTTATGCAGTTACACCTACTTGTTGGTATAACTTCTTTCCTTTTATGAATATAAATATTTCCTGTCATACTAAATTCATCTTCTATCTCCAGATGTGTGAAGATGAGTGGAGCATGTTGTTGTCTTCTACCACTATTCCATCAAAAGACATTCATGATATAATGTACCTAAAGAACAAAAATTGAATTATGGATATATTTAAATCTGAGTTTTACATAAGAGTATTAAGGCAGTATCATCTTTGAAGATATCACTGGTTGAACTATTAATGAAATGCTGTGACTAGTATTCCTAAAAAGAAAATAAAATGAAATTAAAAGTTGGAAGGAATTAAAAGAGCAGACAGAATAAAGCTCAGGGCTTGAAAACCATCTATGAGGCAGATCTGATTTGGCTGACTTTATGATAGTATTCACAGGCATCACATATTTTAAAGAGAGAGGAATAGACATAAATATATATAGATATAAATATATAAATGTATACATTAAAATTTTTCATATACATATATAAAGAAGAGATTCATCTTTTACAAACATAGTCTTTGATTAAAAAAAAAAAACAAAAAAAAACATTAAAAATATACTGACGATCAGCAACAATGCATTGATCTGTATGATGTTAACTGATGAGTTGAAGTTTGATACTTGCATTATTGTTGGGAAAGATGACCTACTCAAAGATTCAAAAGTCTAATGTATGGGGCTATTTTTTCACTTTCTGCCTTATTGCTTGTGGAAAATGTCCATTTTTCAAAAAGCAAATGTGATC
The DNA here is from genome assembly GCF_059628265.1 of Tinamus guttatus. Taxonomy (NCBI): domain Eukaryota; kingdom Metazoa; phylum Chordata; class Aves; order Tinamiformes; family Tinamidae; genus Tinamus; species Tinamus guttatus. The sequence goes on from NW_028289440.1 coordinate 123,567, forward strand.
TCATAGTTGAAAAATCACTGTGGGAAAGAGAAACTTAAAAATCTTGGGCTTGGTAATTGTTATGCTTCCTTATAGTTTCTTCCAGCACCTGAGGGAAAACTTATTTTGATGTTTCTGAGCTAATTCAGTGTTATCACAACTCTTGTGTATTACAGGTCACACAGTCAGATTGTGATATTTCTATCCAACAGGAAATGCAAAGTGCTCAGAGGTAGAAAAACATTTCATTTACTATTGTTGACTATGTATAACAAAATACAGAAGGGTTCAAAAAATTCACGAGATTGGGAACCTTGCTAAAATGTGGCTTGTACCATAACATTTATATTGCTCTATATGCTACATGAAATAGAACAAAATAAATGCTTGCTACAGCATTATGCTCTTTTACTAGAAAATCTGTGACAGCTTAGCTGAGAAGTTATTTTTTGGTTAAGTGTATGACCTTGAGAGTCTTCCTGTGGTTTTTCAGACTTGCTCTTATCTTTGGACACATAATGGATTTTCCCTTCGGATATATTTAAAGAGCAGTTATGGGTAGAGAAGAAAATCTGTAAAAGTGAAATATTTTTACTCAAGCACTGCACTCTGGCTATATTTTAAATCTCATATACTTTCTATAATGATAAACATGAAATTTTATTACTATTTTTTTATTACTCTTTGGTTTCCATTATCATTTAGAGACAAAGCATAAATGCATGAGAACAAAGATCCATTTTTGGTTCATGTATCTTCAATACAGTTAGAGTTCCAAATGTGAAATCTTTATAGTCAGTGATGATGTATGAAGCAGAAAGAGCAAAGCCTAAATTTCCTTTTGAAGCTTGATTTTGCATTTTAAAAGATCTTTTATTTCATGTCTGTGTTATAGAAAAATCTGATATTGTGTCACTGCAAAACAAGCAAATTCTTCTGAGTTATATATTAATGGGTGACAGAAATAACATGCTGATATTTAAGTAATTTACATAAGACATGGGAGACAGGTTTAAGATTTTTGTCTGAATTTTCAGTGCAAGAATTCAATCCTTTATCTTGAAACGCTTGTGTATAGATACACATTTTGAGGGTAACTAATGTGCAAAACAGTAATAAAGTCTGAAAAAATCTTAATTCATTGTAAGAAGAAATCTACAGTTTGTTACAGAAAGAGAACCTCCATATCTCAGGTAAGAATAAATGGAAGATAGTTTCACTAACTGAGAACATTTTAGAAGTAGTAGTTGTCATACGTTATTCCTTTAAACTTATTACCTTGTCTGGTATTTAAATACCTACTATTTGTCTGTGACCAAATATTTGTCTTCCCATAATGTTAATTGACAGGCACATAGGGAATAGCAGATACTGAACACTAAACAAATATAACAAAAGTTCTTACAGGAAGCATGTTCAAACAAGAGAAAAAATGATTAATAATTTTCTGATCAAATCTCTTTATCATCCTATTATGGGTTTTCATATACTGCCAGAAAGAGAGCAGAGGTTAGGCATTCTGTGCTTTCCTCAGATAGGAGAGATTGAAGAGAATATAATGCTCTGTTCTCAGCAGTAATTAGGTTGCTGTATAAAAATTTGTTCTAACAGTAAAAGAAATGCAACTGCTAGAACTCTACACATCTATTTTTAATAGATCTTTTGTGTTCTATTTTGTGAAGTTAATTTATTTGTTTATTTTAATAAGATTATTTTAAGTTAAATGTCTGAATTAAATATACTAGCCATATTTTATGGCTAAAAAAAATCTTTAATTATAGTATATAGTAAGATTAGAAAGGCCTGTAGGTCTGAAAAAAAACTTATTTTTTTTCCAAGTAGAAATGAGAATACTCCAAGAGAGTAGGCCTATTAAAAATTTCAAATCATCTACCTCAATTTGAAAAATCAAATGTAATCGCTATTAGCTGAGAAAGATTACAGATAGGCACAGTCTTATTCTTCAAGAATCCGCTTAATAACTTGCGGTTCTCAAGATAAGGCAGAGTCAGAATTTATCAATGTTTGAAATTTCTATTGAGAAAGTAATAGTTGATATTTTTTAACAACTGACTTTGAAGAAATTAAGTTGTCGTAGAAAGCGAGAGTGGAATTCATGTATATGGAAGTAATGGTTTCAGTACATTAGCTAATCAAATGTTGCTCTCAGGGTCCAGAACTAATTTTTTTTTTGTATTTGCCATTATAAGATTAATGCAGAAATGCAGGTATGCACTCATCATTCTGATTACAATTTGTGTTTTGGCTGTTAAAAATCTAATTAAAATAATTTAAAGAAAAATAGATTACAGTAATATAATCCCCAACTTAATTCTCATTACAAGAACAAGAATTCAGTTGTGGTTTTTTTTCTAATGAACAAAATGTAAAGAACTTTCTGCCTTTTAGCAAAAATATGAATTTGCTTACAGGACATTAGGTTTTGAAAAACGTTATTTGCATGTAATAAATAATTCTTCAGTGTATCTCACAGAAATACTCAAAACAGATAAAATGACAGTAGCTGTGGACTTATTTGTCTGCACTTTTTGTTGTCTTCAGAAATTAATATTGTTTTGTTCTTTATTGATTTGGTTACTTGTTACGGTAAAGTGCTTTATGGGAAGAGAAAACATGAAGTAATAATTGACATATGAATCAGTGGAGAAAGAGAAACTTGACAAGGCTGAAGGATCAAGGAGACCATTGAAAAGATAGGGAGCATGAGAGAGAAAAAGCTAAAGCACTTCTGAATGGATATAAAAAGAACATGAGAAATTAAAAGAACAGAGGAATCATAAAAAGAGCAGAAAACTGGAATAAGCAAGGGAATCAGTGCAGAGCATTTGTGTAGCAAAACTGTAAAACTTTTCCAGGCATTAAAGAATACTTGTAGTTTTGTAACTGCATAGTGCTTGTGAATCACTCAGAAGCAGCAAGATTTTATGCATAGTGCCTGTGGTCTGAGTCTAGACACTGTAATGAGCTAATATATTCTGCTGATGAGCAGGTTAAATAAGACTTTTCTGCAGAATTTTTACTTGGATTTATTTCCTAAAAATCCTCCAAATCATACTTTGGAAAACTGGCCAAAATGCATAGAAACTTCAGTTTGGGAAGGAAGTATGGGTGGAAATGATAAAGCAGGGACAGGTAAAATAATACTATTTTACAGTATCATTGCAAATTTGAAATCTTTGGAACATCTGTCTATTATAAATCTCATAAGACCTTTTTCTGAGTTTAGACTGTAGATATTCAGAACTTAACAAAGCAGCTTTTTCCCCAAGGTGTAAAGAAAGACAATGTAAACAATAAACTTACATTTTTGTTTGTTTGTTTGTGTTTTAGCATATAGATTTTTTCTGCTGTTGTTAATAGTATGTTATGTTTGACTGGATAGTTACACAGATCCAGGATAGCTTTGGGGAGCTTTACTAACTTATAATGTATAAATTATTTGTTTAAAATATACAAGATGGAAGTTCAAGTCCTTGCTTTTCTCTTAGCAATGACTTTTCAGTCTCAGAACATCAAAAATTACATAGGTAAGTGTTTTATTAACTTTTTCAATCGAGAGAAAAGACAGACCATCTTCTACGGAGAGGTATAGATGATTTTGGTTTTAGATAATTTTTAAGAGAGTCTTTACTAAAAAAATCATTCAGGACTGATTATTTTTCCATTTGATCTCACTGTTAACCTGAGAAATCCACTGCTCACCCAGCTACAGTATATCAGTATTTCCATCTGTATTATGAGTTACATACTCCTATTGAATTTTGGGAATAAGTATCTACTGAAAAAGAAAACATTATCTTTTTTTTTTTTTTTTAATTGTAGAATTCACAAAGATATTAAGTACATATTTTGATACTTCAGTCAATGACAACATCTGGAAAACCAAGAAATTATTTTCCCCCAAATATTTCACAGAATCACAGAATGCTTAGGGTTGGAAGAGACTTCTGGAGATCATCTAGTCCAAGCCCCCTGCTCCAGCAGGGACACCTAGAGCACGTTGCACAGGGTGGCATCCAGGCGGGTTTTGGATATCCCCCAATCTGCATTTGGACACATTCATGTGGAGCTTTGAGAACTGTTTCTGTGATAATCATAGAATCATAAAATGCTTAAGGTTGGAAGGTACCTCTACAGGTCATCTAGTCCAACCCCACCCCCTGCACACGCAGGGTCACCTAGAGTACATGGCACAGGACTGAATCCAAGTGGGTTTGGAAGATCTCCAGAGAAGGAGACTCCATAAACTCTCTGGCCAGCCTGTTCCAGCACTCTGTCATGCTCACTGTCAATGAATTTTTCCTTAAGTTCCTGTGGAGCTTTTGGTGCTTCAGTTTCCGGCCTTTTCTTCTAGTTCTGTCGGTTGCCACCACTGAAAAGAGGACAGCACCATCCTCTTCACTGCCTTCCTTGAGGTACTTATAGACACTGATTAGATCCCCTCTCAGCCTTCTCTTCTCCAGGCTGAACAGGCCCAGCTCCCTCAGCCTCTCTTCATAGGGCAGATGTTCCAGGCCCCTGATCATCCTTGTAGCCCTGCCTGGACTCTCTCCAGCAGCTCCACATCCCTCTTGTACTGTGAAGCCCAGAACTGGACACAATACTCCAGCTGTGGCCTCACCAGGGCTGAGTAGAGGGGCAGGATCACCTCTCTCCACCTGCTGGAGACGCTCTTCTTAACGCACCCAAGGATCCCATTGGCCTTCTTGGCCACGAGGGCACACTGCTGCCTCATGGGCAACTTGTCGTCCACCATGACACCCAAGTCCCTCTCTGCAGAGCTGCTCTCCAGAACGTTGGTCCCCCGCCTGTACTGGTGTCTGGGGTTATTCCTCCCCAGGTGCAGGACCTTGCACTTGGCCTTGTTGAATTGCATGAGGTTTTTCACCGCCCAGTTGTCCAGTCTGTCCAGGTCCCTCTGGATGGCAACGCAGCCCTCTGGGGTATCAGCTACTCCTCCCAGTTTTGTATCATCAGCAAACTTGCTGAGGGAGCACTCTGTGCCTTCATTGACAAATCAGTTGAACAGGACTGGACCAAGGACTGACCCCTGGGGGACACCGCTAGCTACAGGTTTCCAACTAGACTCGGCACCACTGGTCACCACCCTCTGAGCTCTGCCATCCAGCCAGTTCTTAATCCACCTCACTGTGCACTCATCTATCCCACACTTCCAGAGCTTGCTCAGGAGGATGTTATGAGGGACGGTGTCAAAAGCCTTGGTGAAGTCGAGATAGACGACATCCACGGCTCTCCCCTCATCTATGCAGCTAGTTGTTCCATCATAGAGGGCTATCATGTTAGTCAAGCATGATTTCCCCTTGGTGAATCCATGCTGACTACTTTGGAAAAGTTAGATAAAGTTTGAGAGAGCATTTTTACTTAGAGTCCATTTATGATCATTTTTATACAGAAAATTTCACAGTGATACATAATATTTTAATATGCTTTATTTGTATGTGAATTAAAATGTTAGCATTTGAAAGTGAATAAATATTAAAATGCCTTGCAAGAAAATGTGGAGTTCTAAGACCTTTCATATGCAAATCTGTGTCTTTGGCACTAATGACTGTTCAGATGGGAATATGACCATCAGATGGCAGTCCAAGAGCTTGACTACAGACATATTAATAACCAGAACCAAAAATGAAATCAGCTAAGGGACCATCAAAGGGATCAGCCAGGCAATCATAAAGCCATAAGAAATTGACAGGAAATACACTCCTTGTTTGGACTCTGGTTTTATTTTTGGAGTAGATAAGAAAACATCCCTTTTCAGGAGCGAAAATCATAAATCACTGTAGGGTTGAAGCTATGCAATAATGACATGTATTAAATTATTTAGCCCGCTATTTTTAAAGTTAATGGCCTTTAAACTTTATAAAGACAAATATATACATATATATAGTATGTGTATCTATATATATTCACACACATGTTTCCTAGTAGCATTTGATTCACACATCTTGAAGAATAATGAAAAAGATTTATTACATCTTTTAATCCTGCCTAACTAGAGTATAAATTCTACTTTAATCACATGAGTAATTTCTGGAAGTTTAACATGATAGAAGGAGTATTTCTTCCCAGGAGTATTCTAGTAATTTTTTTAATGTTAAATCTTTGTGTTTTTTTTTTTTTTTTTTTTTTCAGAAATGGCTGAAAACATCTATGTGCTTTCACACACAGGTAAAAGGAGGAAATATAAAAGTGAGAAAACAGACACAATAAAGATAGGTTTCTATCAGAATTATTATGACTTTTATATGTGTTTGTGAGTGTGTGCACGTACATGTTTGTGTGAGTGTACACTGCACAAAGATCAGAATTCTTCCAAATTACTCTTGTTTTTCTTCATAAATTCTTTCATGTTTTTCTCCTTATGTTTAAATTACTCTTTTAAAAGTAACTATTTGTATTCAAGCCATTTGTATTTCCCTTGAGTTTTTACTATGAAGCATATAAAATACCTAAATTGACTGTGTTTTTGACTAGAAGTTTTGATTTTTAGGAATTTTTAGGCTGGGTTAAGAAGCATTGTTGTTAACACACTTTAAGAGTTGTATTCCAGCAAGCACTATTACATGCTTAACAGCTCTTAACTAAATTTAACTTTAAGTTAAGCCTTGTTTCAGACGCATTTTTTTTTTTTTTTGGTAGTTTGAGAAGCTGCTAGTTCTACCCTTCAGATGTGTCTTTTAGCTTTGTTTTCATTGCTGGTTCATATTTATTGAGAAATGTTCAAAAGGCTTTGAAGACCAATAAGATGGCTAGGATTTTCAAGCATCTTTAAGGTTTTGCTCACCTTTTTTTGTGGAACCATCACCCTAATTATTACATATTTTCAAAATTTAAAAAGCACCCCACTATCAAATTCAAGCCTCTACAAGCTTGCAAAATAGAGCCACATTATTACTTTACTTCTGAAAATCTTACATTTGGCTTAATCTTTCTCTGTCATTTAGACATCAAATCAGATACACATATACCTACCAAACAAAGGAAAAAAAGACTTGTGTAAAGCACCTTACAGTGGTTCCTTCCAGTCACAAATGCTACCTCTGGCCAAAACTAATGACACATTTAAAGTGACATTCTAAATGTGCTATTTTTCACAGATACTGCAATAAATGATGTATGATGATTAAAATACATAATCCATATTAATTTACAAATATAGCAATGATAACGTGCAAATATGAGCAAAGTTATAGAAAAAATAGAAGAGAAAAATCTCTACAGGAATCACATTTTAATTTCTTTTCAGTGACTATAACAGTACTGCAGTAATACTTCTGTCAATCAGAATACATTAAATTGAACATTATATATGAGAAGTAACAATAGTCCTACCATTTGCCAGTAATAACAATAACACTAGCAATAAGATTTTGATTACCATATTACACATTCCCAGTTTTTGTTTCAAAAAAATAATAATAGACTCAAAAATTGTAGCTGAAGCATGGCTAACAGAAAAGAACATAAGAGAAATAGAAAATTATTTAGTTCTAAATTATTTTTTCCAATTGTCAATCAGCACAATATATGTGTCAATCAGATGTGGATGAAATAAGTATTTATAGATAGAACACTAATATTTTTGAAGATAATTCAGTTTTGGGCAGACATGAGGGACCTTATCTTTATTTTGTCCATCTTTATGATGTTGATTTACTAAATGTAAATATAATATAAACATAAATAAAGCATTTACAAGCATTTACTGCATTTACAAGCAGGAAGTGAGGAACCAGTTTTGCATTCATAGTTATATTTATTTATTCATATTTAATGATTCTAAATGAATGAATTTTAATGAAATCTATTCTAAAGCTGTATGATAATTAAGCAGCATGGAGAAGAAATTTTTCTCCTAACATTAGCCAGCCATAAGCTAGGAATATAACCTAAAATAAGTTCCTGTAAAGCCTAAAATCAGGTTATAAAGACTTGATGATTTGACACCCTGTATTTTACATATATATCTTACAGTGCGATTAATTTCCCTTGGAAGGTTAAGTGAACCAAATTCCACTACAACTTTTTGAGATAGGTAAGTATTGACACAATATCATTTGAAAACAGATGGAAACAGACATTTTTTTCTATATAGATTGAATTCTGCCTTTCTTCGCTCAACTAGAAATATATGTATTTATATTTGGGCTTGTCATATGGGATTCATCTTATCAAATGTAAATACCTACAATAGTTGCCTAAGAAGGGTTCATTTAATTTCCTGCTACTCTCCTTTCTATCAGGAGAACCTGGGTTAGATGGAGATACCTAATATTCGGACAAATAAAACTAGTGAAATAAATCTTATCAAAGACAATGAAGAGCATAAAAATAATTGAGGTAATTGCTCAGTGAATTTTAAGAACAGTGATGTTTAATTAGACATGTGAGAAAGGGATGACCAAAGAATAGGCCCAGGTCACTGAGGAATAATTGTCACATTAAAACATTCATGTGTCATATATCAGGAGACAGATATTCTCAAAAATCTAGCATGATCTGTGTTTTTATATTGGTTTTGGATTGTCTCAAAACAGTTGTTCAATCTGTTCAATCTGAACATCAATAAGAGCAATCAGAAACATACTAAATAGTTCACTGTATGAAGGAGAGCAGAAGAAACGAATTCAGATCCTGTAGATGCAACCCTGAGCTCACATTTGGTATGAAATGCTCATCTATTCTGTTTGTGGATTGCTGTGGCATATCCTTCAGAGGAGGAATGTCTCACTTTGTCATCGTCACTGGTATTATGATCTGATGAAGTATTTAAGTGGCTGAGATATTTAAAGCACTAAAATATTAAAAGCCAGTGAGATGTCCATCATCTCTTTGATCACTGAGGGAGGGTGTAGTTGAAAAACAAGACTTAGTCTAGAAACCAGCTGTCAAGTGATCTGTGTGAATGGAATAGCTAAAAGGACTGAGCATCTGAAATTTTCTTTCCATTACAATACAGTTCTTTCTAACTTTATGAATAGTAATGGAATAACGGCTTTGATCTACAGCAGTAGAGCAGTAGTGTCTTTTTTTTTTTTCCTTCTTTAATAACAAGAGACCAAGAGACGTAGTATGACCTACAAATTGTGCTGCAGCAACTAACTAAATCTCTATATATGTACATGGATATTTACAATAATAGTAAAACTGAGAGTGTTATTGCTTGTTTTTTTCAGGTAGAAAAGAAGAGTGAAAGAGCAGTTTATCAAGAAAGACTTTATCTATTTTGGGAGTCCTTCACCATTATTAAGTAACTGATGTTGAATGTGTTTGCATAAGGTTTCAAGCATGTAAGAGTAGACTGAAATACTTGCTAATGTAATTAAATATCTGAATCTCACCAGGGAAGAGAGAGGGCAGTTCCTGACACAGCAATATACAGTATCTGAGGAAAAAATAATGCACATGGACCATTAACCTGCAATGTGGTCTCAGACTTGAGTTGCAAATACAAAGCATTTTCAGAATTTCTAAGTTGCAGAAAATATCTGACATATAATATCTGTTTTTTTTCCCTGAAAGAAAAGAATGTGAGCAGAATGATATGAACGATAATTGAGAAATATTTAAGACATTTCCAAGCTATTTAATAACTAAAATTATAAAGTAAACTCTGCTGCAAAAGCAAATAATGAAAACATACAAGTAAATATATCCATGTTTTCCACAAAGCAAATGGAAATACCCTATAAAATAAGAATCCGCTTTCCACCAGAATAGAACCCTTCAGCATATACAGGTGGAAAAACACGACAATGTTATCAATAAATAATAAGGTAGAGGCTAGAAGAGTGTCTATGAAAGAAGTAAGAGAACATGACAAGAATTTACCAGAAGTAGAGTATTATGCAGTAGAATAGCAATATTAGTATAATTATTAATTACTTTTAATAATTTAATAATTCTATAGCAATAATTTAATAATTTTAATTATTTAATAATTTAATAATAATTTAATAGTAAGTATTATTGATGCTTATTAATAATTAATGATAATAATATAGTATTTGTTATAATTTTTATTTATAAAATTATTTATGGAAAACAATAGAAGTTATTTTCAGGGTTATTCGTTTCTTAGAGTTAAAAATGGCAGAGTCCTAAAACAGGAAATATTGTAGAAAAGTAGAGGACAGCCTCAAGCTTATTGAGTGGAACCTGAACAGTAACCATTAGTAAGTGTCAGTAACAAAAAATGTCAAGTAACATGGGTTTAATATGCATTAAAAACTTATTTTACTATTGCTGTTTTTTCCTTTTTAATTTTTTTTAACCACTAAAACATGTTTAGCTACAAAATTAACAGTCTGGGCATGTGTATGATGAACCTACATATAATTTTACAATTTATCATGCTTTTTGGTGGGCAAATCAACCTACCTGCTACTACTGTATTTCATCTGATGCACAAATAGCAAAGAAACACTTGTTAAAGGCTAGATTGAAAGATCTATTCACTCCCTTCTTGAGACTTCTCTAATCACTAAGCTGTAGTTTCTTGCAGTTGACACCACTAAGTCATGCAGGGCCCCATAAACACATGAAGAATCCCCTAAACTGTACAACATATGTATACATAGTCCAGCAAATTTGCTCTAAGATCTATGAGACATTCGCATCCCTCTGAAGCAGCATCCAGGGTCTGGAGGAGTGCCAAAAATCACCCTGATTGTCACTAGATGTCTGTCTTAAGCACCTGGATCTCACTTCTGCTGTTGATAGCACTGGCATGCAGACTCTGGAAAATTTTTAGAGAAGATTCAGGAAAGGATCGTGAAAGTGATTAATTACAAATTTGGAAAATATGCTTTTATTTTGAAGGACTTAGTGAGTGAAGTGATCACACTGAGATGCTAAACACAAAAATTGCTAGACCTGTGCATTAAAATGTCTCATAAGAGAATGGGAGTTTAGATAATTTAGAATTTAGAAAATTATAAATGCATGGATTCAACATCCCTTCTAATGGTTTATGTATTTATATCTGGTGTGAGGAGCAGAATTAAAAAAATAGACTTTTTATAAATTTATTTAATATGTTGGTATGCTATACAAATATATAGATCATATGTGAAAGCGATTATGGTTGACAAAATTATCTTCAAAATAATTTAAAAGAAAAGAATTAACTGTATAACTTCACTTGCCTTAGTGCTTTAGAGCATGGAAGATTAAAATGCTTCTTCTTGAAAAGCTTCAGATATAATGCTTTGATCGTTGTCAGCTTCACTAGTGCTTAAACTATTTTAAACTTATAAGACTCTCATGAGAATTGATGCAATGGAATTGAAGTTTGGCCTATGTCAAGCCATAAAAAACAAGGCTTATCACTCTGTAAGTAACATTGTATTGTCTCTCAGACAAATCTGAGACAGTTCCTGCACTTCTGGTCCACGTACTGTCAAACAATATGTAGATTTTCCTTGAAGAATAGCATTTACAATTCAAAACAACCAACGAAGAAGGGATAAAAAAGATCTGCCAGATTATTAGCATCCATCTTAATTGCCATCTTCTTTATTTATTTGCTTAATTTGCTATTTACTTCTTTTGGCTATAAATATTGGCAGTAACAGGAAGAACTGAGGGTTACAGAAAGAAAAAATGACATGTATAGGAGATGGAAGTGAGTAAATCAAGGAGGAAAAAAAAAAAAAAAAAAGGAGATCATAGGATTTTTTATCATTTCCAAAACCTAGTATACTGAGAAATTGCAATACAGTATTATTTCTCTTACAGACCCAGAGATAATAGCATAATAAAACAATATGAAGAAAGACTGAAACAATGGTAGCTGCTTAGTCTACAAAAGAGAAGAGTTATGATAACAGTCTCCAAATAGATGAAAGGTTGTTGTGAAGTTATAGGGAATAAGCTGTTTTCCAAGTCTTCTGTAAGTAGCTTGTAGAAATAATGGTCTTAAACTGCAGTAAGGGAGGACTAAGAAAAACAAAAACTAACAAAATTACTGACTGTAGATGACAGTTATTTTCTAATTGATATTTAACATGAGAATTAATCAGCTACAAAGTCTTTCGATTGTCTATTATAGTAAGCATTTAAAAATAATAATAATAAAAAAAACCAGAAGCAAGCAATATGCAAGAATTGTGTTTTCATGCAGAAAGATTTTGGAGTAGGATATATATATATCTTAAAACTGCTGTAGTATAGTATTTTTCAGATGAAGATTAGTAGATGAAAAGTAGTACCTGTCTTCTGAAGAAGACAGATAATGAAAGGACAAGAAACTGGTTTAGAATAACCTTAAGATATCAGGAAAAAAAACCTATATGTTTATACATAGAACCAATGAGAGAGGAGGTTACTGGTGTCTCCTGCTGCTAGTCTAGTTTTATCAGCAAATTTGTTATACATTGGAGATTTTTTGTATTTCACCAAGCTACTTATAGGAAATAACAAAAAAGTCATGTATACATTCAACATTTTCACTTTTTTAAAGGGATTTTTCAGTATTCAGGTGGTCACTATTTAAAGTTCAAATAAGTCAAAAAATAGATGAATAAATATGGAGTCAAAATTTTCATTATTCTGCATATTCTGCATTCTGCATTAAAGCTGGAGTATACAATACTGTAGTTTTCAGTCAAATGTAATAGATAAAACTTACTGAAAAGCTATGTAAAATAAACAAAAACTAACAGATGTTATCCCTGTTTCAATAAAGCTTTAAACCCTTCCCTTTAGCAGATGAGTAAACTGCACTTGACAAAGACCTACAACATACTTAAATTTCTCAAGAACAACAAAAAAACAAAACAAAAGAAAATTTCAAAATTCATTTTAAAAAATGGATAACTGAGTACTACTTGTGTGTCAGTCTGATGACTCCATGACTATGGCAGCCTTCCTGTAACATCTCTGCTGTCTGCCAAGATACGTTAACCTCAGTATTTGGTCCTGCATAACCGGCTATGGGCTGAGAAAAGCCTTTTAGTTTTTGCTGAAATGCTTTTCCGCATCTTATATTTCTCTTGCAACATGTTGCAATAGTTGGACTGAAATGGAACACATTTTGGCACACTGTGAAAAAGATGTTTTACATAAAGCAGGTGCAGCTTTGTTGACTGCAAAGCTTTTTTTTTCTGCCATTCATATCTCTGAGTTGCATGTTCTTTATAAAGACTACCAATACTTACATGATACTTACACATAATAGACATCTTTTTGAGACATATAGTGGCCAATGTAGAATGAAAAAACATCGACTATCTTTGACCTATTTCTCTGATGTAGCTGTTTATTTGTTATAATGTTGACTTTTTATAATGTTTGTTTATATTTTCACTTCCCACAAAAGCAGGGGAAAATTATGTAAAACAGATTAGTCATATGTTGAAGACATAAGATTTTAGAAGGAAATTTTTGCTTTGCTGTTGCTAGCGAACCTTCAACAACTGTTTGGACTGAAGCTGGAATGCTCTACAACATGCCTTTTTTATGTTCTTTTCAGAGCACATTGGAGTTACCACCATAAGCTTATTTGTTCTAGATATTGCTCAGTTTTATTTGGTTTTCTTTGTGTTTATTTCAAGATGCCAACTTTCAGCACTCGACATAAACAACAGTGGCCTCCATGCCCACCTCTTCTTGAGGTGAAAAATACTATGCTACTAGATAGGCTAATTTTAACAAGTTATATGTCGTTGCCATCTAGGATTGGGAATGGATGAAAAGACAGTTTAACTCTTAAAGTAAGGAAATATAGTCATAATACCACACCATAACTATCATACTGACATCAATATAATAGCTATCCTATACAATTGCTTAATATAATATTTTGATTTTCTACATTGATACTGCTATTGTACAGGAAAGGTGAACTAAATTACTTGTGTATCAGTTCTGCATTGCATGGAACAATTGCTTATTGTTCAAATTAGAAAACTTTTCAAGCTGAGCAGTTTGACAATTTTTTTTCTTCCAGTTTGCCACTTTTCCTAAAGAAGTACTCAGTAGTACTGGCACACCTCTGTACCAGTGGTAAATATACCACTGGTAAATATACTCAGTAAATATGTTATGACCAAGTAATATTTGCCCTGTTTCTTGCAGTGTGATTGGGTTGCATGACCAACTATATCTGCTGTTATCTTTCTTTTATGGAAAGAAGCAAGCGATAATAGTGGCCAGTCCAATAGCTTCACTATTAATGTAGCAACTTGACAGCTCTTCTTAATGGCCAAGCATGCACCATCTGGGATCTATTGCACTACATCTTTTAAAAATCTATTACCTCTTTACCAAGATACAAGCGATAGTTTCAGTGCTGTAGTGTTGTTGCTAATTATTGTTGTGTTACTTGGCAATTTTGTGCTAAGCTACAAACTTTATCATAGGTATATAAATTCCTAAAACCCTTACGCTTTCTGTAATATGCTACAAAGGTAGCAGTATGACCACTACATGCAGAACTACAACCAAAGACTGTACTGTTCATTCAAGCATGAGCTTGAGCTGCATAAGACTTAGTTTAAAAATTAAGACGTGGAAGTGTAGCCTGATTCTTATCTGTTGGTAATGGTTGACTGGGACAGCTGATGAAATTTAGGAAAATACTACTCATTTGTGGTAAAGTAACTACTTTTTAACTGTTATCGGATTCTGAAAGATATATTAAGCCCATGTTTCAGAGCAAAGAATAAAAGCTGAGTTAGCGGGATCATACCTTTAGTATTACATTAATGCCTACTGCTTGCCGTGGCAGTATAAATTTGTGCATTACCATCCTATCATTAATTTACCAAACTAAGGTCAAGTTCAATTGCTGCTGAATTTAAATGTTCAATATCATTACCATCCTAGAAATGCTGATGCAACTTGTTTGTTCATGAGTGGTGTAAAATGGCTTTTATAACAGGAAATTATTATTCGGTGGCAGTTTTTCAAGTTCTCCAATAAGTGTGGTCTAATTTTTACAGTCTCCTGAAATAAAACCTTGAAATTGTTCTAGTCTAGATAACTGCACAGAGCTTTTGTTTGCTTGTGTGTTTTATTTTTCTTCATTTTCTTGTTGTCATGGCTACCTGGAGTTGTTTGTTATATGGGGAAAAAAAATCAAAATATTTTTATTCCCTGTATTTTACACTGTCGTACAAGTCAACTGAAAATTCATTTTACTGCTTCCTTTTTTGATCTCTGGCACTTCACACAAATTCAAGAAAGTCATTATAGTAGCTATGCCAAGTTAAGCATATTTAAATCTGAACTTCAGCTTCTATTGTAAAATCTCTGTTCTTGAAAAACTGGTTGAGCAGAATGCTAATAGTGCTATTTAATGAAACCCTGGTAAAATAAATAAAAAATAATAATAATAATAAAACATAATAGTTTAGCAGGAATAGACTTTATTATAATCTTTATTATAACCTTTATTATAAACTAACAAACTAGCAAATCCCTAAAACAAACAAATCAGTTGAATATGGAAAAAAAAAAAAAGAAGTTTTAAAAAAGAGAAAAAAAAATGTAATAAAACCAATAGTTTTGTCCATGCATTTCTTTGGGGCCTTCTGTGAATCAAATTACTACATACACACTAAATAACACCTTATTCAGTGACCGTACAGTCACTGTACTAATACAGTAGTATTTTTCAGAAAATATGTTTAAAAAGTGCCCTTTTTTACCTGTAGCTGTGATGTATATGTCATTTTTAGTGGCTATGTTATATTTATCAGTTGTATGTGGATGTTTTGAATGATGCCTTTGAAAGTCAAAAAATATATATTTTATACATTTGTGTTTAGCTACCAGAATGATTCCTTTAGACTTTGATGTCCAAATCTATTAGATATTTAAATCTCTTTCTCATCTTCCTTCTATGTTCACATCTATATTTGGAATTCAGCACCACTATGATTCCTTTCCTTTCTGCCAGAAGGCCAAATCCCATACTCTTCATCTATATACAAAGTTCTGTAATCTTGGAAAACCCGGAATATCACAGAACCATGTAAACTAAAAGGCACAGTCCACAACAAGCCACTGCTTGGAGAAGTTCCCATTGGAGCAGGTTGCTCAGGGTCTTCTGGTGGACTTGACTTTCTCCTAGGAAAAAGATCCCACAGCTTCTCTGAGCAACTTGTTCCAATGTTTGATTATAGTAAAGAATATCTTCTGTATAGTGAGCCAGAATTTGCCACATTTTGGTTTGTGTCCGTTGCCTCTCAGCCTTCCACTGTCCACCTTGAGAAGAGTATGCCCTTCCATTAGCTAGTTGTAGATGAAAGTAAGGGCTCTCTTAGTCTTCTTAAGGTTGGAAAACCAAACCAAACAAAAAAACAACACAAACATACACAAACACAGAAATACAGTTCTTTTATTCTTCCATTGTATGATGTCACAGACTCTAACTTCTTACCCACTTTGATGGCCTTCTTTTGGAGTCCACTATGGAAATGGTTTTTTGTGTGTATGTGTACTGGGGAGCACAAAACTGTATGCAGTCCTCCGTATATAGTGCCACAAGTGCTATACAGAGGAGAATACTCACTTCCATCCACCTACTGGCTAGATGATTGTTAATATAGCTAGCCATATATGACATACTGTAACCAGACTTAAGAACATTATATCTGGATAGAACTAAAGATGTGAGTCAGGCAAAAAAGACTCATTCAGTGATTTTAAAAAACAGATTTTTCTCAGTTTTGAAAGTTGTAGGATGAAATAGGAAATATCTGGCAGAAAGCTGCAGGTTACATGAGCACACTATCTAAAATATACATACTAAGCTAGGAGTAGATTGAATGCTACACAAGGGAAGCTTGGGCTAAAAAACAAGGAGAGAGAATAACATGGAGTAGAAAACTGAAATTGATGGAAGCTGGGAACTTGAGGTCCATGCCCTCCTAGATTTTTCGATCATAGTTTTCCCTTGAACTTTCTATATCCATAACTTTGAGAAATCATAGAGAAAACAGATGTAATATATTTCTAGGGGGTTGTTAAGAGGCTTTTGTATATGTTATGTTACGCAGCATTCAAAACGAGCTGCAGTTTTATAAGCTCACAGAGCTTCATTGTTTAGGTAAATTCATTTGTAAGACCTAATGTAGGTGTGAATAAACAATTATCAGCTGCCAAATGACACAGCTTGTACCTCAACAGCTTGAGGAGAAGTCACTTGGCAACACAGTCATGTGAGGACCTGGACTTGAATTCATCTCTCTCTAATATTAAATTGTATGGGAGAAAAGGAAACATTACTATACAGTAACAGTAGGGCTGCTCTGCGTGGAGCCAGCAGCCAAGGATAAGAACCCTACAGGCAGGAATAGTCTCACTAAGAAGGGCACTTATTGTTCCATGGTATTCAGACTAGGCAAATAGAACAGATCCCATGCCATTACAGGATCAGACAATACCCAGTAATCACGAAACAAGTCTGAAATAAAGGGGCAAGTCCAAGGCTAACTCACAAGTCCATTTAGCATCTCAAACCTATCAAGGGATAGGGCTTGGTAAGTCTGGACTCAAAGTTACCAACAGCACCTCTCAAGCAAGTAGTGGGCTCCTGGGTCTGAACTTCTGAGCAACGCAGAAGAAGAGTGGGTAGAGGTGCCACTGGCAAGGCAGTTCAGACCTATTGGTGCACTCAAGGCCCTGAGAGTAAACACTTGCAGAAGATGACTCAGTTCATCTAAGGTGTTCATCCATTCACACTTGGAAATGCATTACTCTTTTTACTGAATGTGGAGGGGATCAAGATGAGTTAACTTCTAATTTAGGAATCTCACCCAAGTCTGTGAAATAAACTTGAATGTATGATGCACCTGAAGGAAAAAAAAATTCATGAAGCAAAATGAAGGAAGAAAACGAGACTGAAGGAATCCAACTACATGGCAAAATTAGATGTTTAAGTTACCATATAAAACAGAAAACAGCCACTGAGAGAAGGATGAATTGTAGCATCATCTTCTTCACAAAGACAGTTCTTTCCTGAGTATGGTCAGAGAGAAGTTTCTAGATTTCAGTATTTAGAATTTAGAATTCTGATTTTAAGATAATTCTGAAGTTTGGGGTCAGGAAGTTAGACAAATGAGAGAGCATCTGCAGACTAGAGAACAATTAAGGTCACAGTTGTTGTTAATTATATCAATGTTCTTCCTAGTTACGCTAGTTCAGGACATATTTTCCCTAACAACAAAAGAAAAAAAGGAAGAAAGGAAGAAAGGAAGAAAGAAAGATCATAGTTTCTCTTTTGTGTCCTTTTTAAAGAATGGTATTTTAGATAATGATTTGTGATATTTTTGTTTGCTTGCTTCTGGAACAGAAAATAATGTTTTATTGCATAATTTTTATTGCATCCTTGCATCATATTCAGCAAGCCATGTTCATCAAGATGAGATTCCAAAATCGAGTAAATAATAATTTGTGTATAAAAATTCTCAACTCTAAAATATACAAAACTGAAATGGCTTTCCTAGCTAGTTATGAAAATCAAGAATATGAGTTCTAGGGAAGTTCATCACCAGCCCCATTGCCACCTCTTTAGCACCTCAAGATACATAAATTTAGATACATGTATCTGTATGTGTAAGAATATCTGTATGATAACTTTTTTGTTATCATACATTTTTTTTGTGTGTAGCAGATCCAGCATCTCCAAATGGGGAACATTTATTTTGCAATATCCTTCACACACAGTGTTACTCACCCATCAATACTTCAAACTCTGTCATTCCTGCTGAGTTGTTAATACCTTATTGATAAGCTTGGCAACACTGGTATCCCCCTATCCATTTCATCATTCCCTATCCCTATTAAATCAAGCTTAATATTTGATGCCAAGCAGTCTAGTTCTGCCATTTTACTCTCTTTAACATTCTAGAACTGGTGTAACATAATGTGTCAATTTGTTGGGTTTTTTTGTCCACTACATAAGCCAGTCAGTTAACATTGCACAAAGACTGATTTGCCTTGCATATTTTTTGTGGTTGTGCAGCTTGTTTTCATCCCAGCCTTTTCAGAAGCCCACTGGATGTTGATTACTTTACCCTGATATCAATTTCTCCCCCTTTTCCCCTTCCTCCTCCCCTCAAAAAGGTGAGTTTCTATAACTGTTGGCTCAATGCCAGAAGGTTGGCCCTGTTCTAGTTAAAAAACAGGCCATCTTCCCTGTAAAACAAGCCATCTTCCCAGAGTCTTCAGGTCCTGCATGGATAATGAATGTTAAAAAGATCACTGGCATGAGATCTGGCTTTCTTGCTAGGGAAGCTGAATTTCATGCCTAAAATGCTCCTCCTGCATTCTTCTATGCTATTGCTACCAGTGTGGATTAGGAGAAATTGTTCTTCTCTTTCATTTCACCATAGCCTTATTCAGTGACTTTTAGTATCACAAACTCAGCAGTTGTTGTGACTGCAACCAAATTACGATTACCAGCACAAGCCTCTTCTTGCCCTTAATGATTCCGTCTGCTGCAGGTGCATCCTCTGAGTCAGTGAACAGATAAGCCGGAAAGTGGATCTTGTCAGAGAGCTTAGATTTCTCCTTCCCAGCTGGATCACCTCTTTTCCTGAGATCATCCTTCTTAGCAGTGCTAGAGCTCAGCAGAACAAGGAGGGGCTACTCTGTGATCTCCCTGTTGACCTTATCTGCAAAATTTTTTTATTTCTTATATGGTGCAGTTAATCATTATTGTCTCGAGAGTGAAACTGTTCTTACAGGGTCAGGAGTTCTTTCAATTCACTTTCAAAATATACACTCTCTCTAGCAAGAAATCAAAACTCCTGCAGTGCAAGAAGTAGACTGATAAAACTAGCCCCCGGTGTGCTTCTGGTCATCTCCTTGCATCCTCAGCTTAAAACACGTTTAGTTTTTGCAAGCTTACACAAGTGTAGCTTCTCCTTTGATTAAAAGGTTAAGATCACAGTCTCCTCCTACCACACTGTATCACTTAACAAAAAAAGAAGCCCTGGTCTAGCTGAGTGGTTATATATCAGGTTCAAATACACCTAAAACTGGGGAGAAGAGTGCAAAGAAAACTGAACTTCATGCTGTAACAGATTCCATCCCCAATGTAAATTAACCCTTTTACTGGACTTTCTTGGTTGCTCAGCAGCTGCCTCTTAATGCTTTCAGGCCAAATGAAGCTCTGCATCCTCATCAGGATCCACAAGGATCACCTTGACAAACCAATCTTTTCCATACTCACAAGCAACAAAAAACTAACCAAACACTGACAGACAGAGAATGAAACACCACCAGCAAACTAACATCCAAACCTGAAACTTACCATGGTTACTGTCTTCTAGGAGTCATCATCAATTCTTCCACCAGTTCTTCCCATAAGAAACTGTCATGAACACTTTATTGTGCTCCATCTCCTATTCACTACTCTTTTGAATTGCTAAGTGAAAACTGAATGTCAGGAAAAAAAAATGCAGCTATAAATTTAAATCTTATCCTGAACAAGATTTTTAGTATTTCACTCTCATTACCAAAGCAATAAAACCTAACTAAGTCATATTAAGTACTACCAACTCTGGCCTAAAGGATATTTGGAGCAGAAAGTAATGGGAACTGACATAAATAAGCTAGACTTTCAAGTACAGGAGTTCAACTGAATAGTAGCTGTAAAGGCTTTTCACAGAGGAGGGTGCAATGCCAAAATTTGTAGTGATAACTTTTCATTTTGGTTTGTGCTGTGCTTCCTCTTTTTCCAGTCTAGCCAGTTTCACTCCTCATTAGGTATCATGTCTTTGACTCATCTCAGACACAATACTCATAATATTTCTACTTACATCTTCCCACTCAAGTCCTTCTGTTACTGAATTCATAGTCCTGCTTCTGTGAGTATCTATCTGCTCAGTAGGATTAAGCAATATCATTCTATCAAAAGTTCATATGATCAGCCATGCAGAAGAGAGAGTATAAGGCCTCATTATTTTATAATAAAAACAAAAACAAACAACAACAACAAAACAGAAACAAATAAACAAACAAGAATAAGTTACACACTACTGGAGACATTAAAATCCCAGTAAAATGCAGTGATTGAAGAGAAAAAGTTGGGAGAAGGGATAAGAAGAAATTTGCTTCGGGAGCAGAGAGTAAGGGAGCCAGAAATCTGAAACATGGCAGCAGAACTTATTTCAAGAGATTTAGAATGCTGCAGGAAATCGAACAATGGATTTCAATGTTATCTGTATATTTATGTTGTCCACGCATGCTAACTAAAAAAGAAGCAAGCTACTACAAGTAGATCTACATTCAGTGTGCATGTTTACTGGAAAAATGTGTAAGGTTCCCAATTATTTTTTTAAAAAAGAACACATTAAAATTTACTTAATAGATAAAGTTTATCAGCTTCTGTCCTGGATCCTGAGCAGCAAACTTCAAAGTTCAATGTCAGATTTCCTCTTACCATGGAATCAGAAACATAAAGTAATATGAAGCAAAATAACAAATATTGCAAGAAAATGAAATTAATGGTCCATTTTTTTTCATTTTATGTTTAAATATATTTAAATGTCAGCTGTGGGATATTTAGCACCTTTCAAGTATTCTCACCTATGATTATTTCATTTTCAAATATCTCCTTATAGTATTATTTCCTGATCCAATTTATGCTCTTATGTTACTTAGTTTAAAACCTGCATAAGGTTCTGTCTGTTTGAAAATAAGATGTATCAGAATCCCTACTACTTCAGCACTGCATTGATCTGCATTTGGATATTTCATATTTGGTAAATTGTTGCAGTATTTCAGTGAAAATTAACTTGAAATATAATGAAGATTCAGATAGTATCACAGAATCACAGAATGGTTGGGATTGGAAGGGATCTTGAGAGATCATCTAATCTAAGCTCCCTGCTCAAACACTAGAGCATGTGGCAAAGGGTAGCATCCAAGTGGGTTTTGAATAGGGCTAAAAAATATGGATAATTCAAGTCTGTGCTTTAAGTATACTTCTTAAAATAAAAGCAAGCTTCTTTAGCTGCAAGTGAGCAGGACACTGAAAAAATATATGAGAAAGTGTATGGCTGACTCAGAATCTATATGTAAGATCATGATCTGTAAGATCATGACTGCATGACTCATGTATATTGACAACTCCTACTGTAAGAAGATATTCTTGTCAAAAGCTTTTTTTTTAAGTGATTTTTTTGTTTCTACTCAATGCAATTCACTATCATGCATCACTTAGTAAAATAAGAGACCTGCTCAAATTAGTATTCAAAGGGACTTTGCTTGTGCAAACAACACCAGTTATCATATTTCAGGTCAAGACCAATGCTACTTAATAAATAAAGTCCATAATCAAACTAATAATAATAATAATAATAAAGTGAAGAGTCCCAAACTGACTATTAATCCTATACCATAGGCACACCATGTTTTGGTGTCTGAATCTGAGGATGAATACCATTTTGAGACCCCTATATTTTAAAAGCACTTATTAATCAAGAATATAAATTAATTAAGCTAAATAAAGAGGGAGATTTTTTTTTTTATTTTGACCATCTACTTGCTAATTTTTATTTTTTTTTGTACTAGATTCTGTAAGTATATATCCTCACATACAGTTCCTTCTTGTAAACTCTTCATGACCTCCAACTACCATTGTCAGCAATGATTCTTATGAAGTGTTTATGATACATTCATTTTTAAAGAAACTGTAGTAAGTAGGGGTGTATAAGTAGACACATAACCCAGATGCTTAGTATGTGCATATCACAGAATCACAGAACCACAGAATGGCTGAGGTTGGAAGGGACCTCCAGAGATCATCTAGTCCAACCCCCCTGCATAAGTAGGGACACCTAGAGCGTGTGGCACAGGGTGGCATCCAGGCGGGTTTGGAAGATCTCCAGAGAAGGAGACCCCACAGCCTCTCTGGGCAGCCTGTTCCAGGGCTCTGTCACCCGCACAGGAAATAAGTTCTTCCTCATATGGAGGTGGAACTTCCTGTGTTTCAACTTACACCTGTTACCCCTCATCCTGTCACCGGCCACCATGGAGAAGAGCCTGTCCCCATCCTCCCTACAATCACCCGTCAGGTACACATGTACCGAATGGATATGTTCTGAAGTATATCTACCTCTCTAATATGTATTACTAAACAGACAAGAGGGTTTGAATTTAAACAGAAAGGAATTAAATTGCTTTTGCTCTGGAAATCACCCCTTATTGCTCAAACATACAAGATATTCCACTACCCAGCATGTGTTAGAAAACGAACAAGCAGTATTTTATACAAAGTGTTTGTTTTATTCACAGGGCACACTGGAAGTAAATTACCTTCGGTGTTTGCAATTCCTTAAGACTCATTATTTTCCCCCACTATTCTTTATTATGCATTAAACTGCTTTTTCACCATTGTCTAGCACAGGAAACAAAGTAGCACCAGAACACCAATGAAAGAATCAGAAAAAATGCTTGCAGAAATGTATTGTATTTTCAAAGGGCTTTTTTGTTGTTTGTTTTTCTTTTAAAGTACCTTATCTTCTCATCCAGAATATGGTTTGATACTGAAAAACACACAGTTCTGTATTTCTTAATTCTTTGTGCCCATTTCATCAGTGAAAAATAAGTAGAACATGTTCTATACGAAAGGCTTTCATTACCTTTCCTATGAGCTTCATTGTCCTTCTAAGTGGTGTTTTATCTTAAACTAATGAAAGAAGAACAGTGCCAGTACGGTATGCCACTATTCTACTATTTTTCCATCTTTATCTTTCCTTATATTATTGTCTTACCCGCGGTTTTGGGCAGGTTAGAGATTTAAGAAATGTTTTTGTTCTCATTTTCTTCTCATCTTCAAGATATCTCAGCTTTATTACTTGCAATATTTCATCTTTATAAGATCTTGAAACTATTCACTCATTTCTGATTGACTAATCATCTACAGCTGCTATCACTTGTCCTTCTGTGAAAATATCGTTCATTTTCCTGGTTATGTTTAAGGATGTGATAGTTCCAGTCCTGAAATTTTATCTCTTATCAAAAACTAATTCAAACAATAAGATACCACACACTTTTTTTTTCCAGAGCTTTACGACTACAATATGCTATTTTGTATGTGATATATCTGTATATATATAGAAAACTGTACTGAGAAATTCAAGAAATAAGTTATTTATGTTTCGGTTCTTAATAAATTTCAATTCTGTGGCTCAAATGTATAAGTAAAATAAAGACAAAAACTAGCTAAAACTAGAGCATGTAGATGTAGATATAGTACTAAGGAAACTAGGCTCCACTGCTTGTACAGAATTTACAATTGTGTATGGAGTATTGCAAAGCTAGCTTTAACCGAGTATGTTGAGGAGAGAGAGATACCCTGTTCTAAATAAGCGACTGAAAGAGAATGATATGCAAAATTTAATTTAATAACAGATCAAAAAAATACAGCTTTCCTTCCCAAAGACAAGGAACTATAACATCAGGAGAAAAAAAAAAAAAAGAGTGGAATATTGAAGCATTTCTCTTTTAAAGGAAAGCATACAAGGATGGACTTAGTGCTTCTTTTATGGGTTATGTATGCATAAGGTATATGTGCTAGACTGGGCTTGTTAGGAATTTCTTAGCACTTTCTGAAGTTCAGTGGGTTTTTTTTCAAAAATAAGAAGGCACCATAAATAGACTGCTTAGGCTAGGGCAATTCTAAGAAATCTGAAATCAGAAAAGGTTTCTAGAGAATTTGAAGGAGAAATGGAAGAAAGGTTCATCTTGAATTTTAAGCTTTTTCAATTGGAAGTTATAGCTAGATTGAATTTTTGAAAATTTGATTCGGATTTAGTCTAAATGCCCACATAAATTTATTTTAGGTAGAAACATTCATCTCTGGATCAGTTCCCTTACTATATAGCACTGGGATTATAAGGAAAGATTCACAAAAGGGTTTGCAATGCATAACAAATTACAAATGCTTTACAGAATTGGTGGGAGGTATTGTCACTCAGGTAGTACTGAGAGGCTTGTAAAACCATCTGTCAAGATAAAATTACGAGGGAGGAAGTCATGAATAGCTGATCTTGTAACCACAAATGTGCTATTTATCTCTAACCTACTTTAGCAATAAAATAAACTAGATTTAGGAGATTCTGGAGATTATCACAAGTAAATAGGAATTTGAATTAAAGAATGGTTCTCTGTGGTGGGCATGATGATATCTGTGATTGAAAAGTAGTAATTAGTTTCATGTAGCCCCGATAAAGTTAAAGAGAGTTTGCAAAAAGTGATCACTGGAGTAGTATAGTGAAGAGAAAAAATCAACAGACAAGGAGATCTCCTTGTCTGGAGACTAAGGCCTGGCCTAATATCATCCAGGAACAGCATCAGGATCTAAGAAGCATCACCAGATCGAGTCTTCTCTTTGAGGATGTGGAAGATGCAATTCAGAGTCTCTTAGCTATAATATTGTAAAAGTCACAGAGTTAAACTAACATGCCCTGCAGTTGTCTAGAGAAAGAGACTCACACAATAATTGGAGCATATATTATAGCAAACCAGCATACCCGTTTGGGCTTCTTTCACTCATCTTTTTAAAGAACCAGCTTCTAGGTACACCCAAAATATCCCTTCTGTCTGCTGACTCTATAAGCAACAACAGTCCTCATATGGTATGCAACAGAACAGCAATTCAGATTATGTATCTGGCCCTAGACAGACATGATAAAAGAGATGCCTTTGGAGAGATTCTGATTTGGGAGGCTTCCTAGCTTTTTCAGAGTAGAGGTATGAGTGTAGGTAGCATGCTGCAAGAAAAATCAGAATATACCATACACAACCAATGACAAAATAGAGAGAATGGTAATGTTTTGATAGTCTTCAGTTTCTAGGTTAGTATTAACTAGACAGCAAATACATCTGATTAGAGGCAGATGACATAGCAACTCCAACTGCACAGATTAAATAGTCAGTTCAGAGTTTCAAATCTTTTATGGTATGGAAAAAAAAATCTGAAGAGTCAAGATAAGGAAAGAATTTTAACTGTGAGGTATACAGTCATGTGACCTCAACAAAGTCAATGGCACATCATGTAGATTGTAGAGAAGCAATTCCAGCACATGACACAAAAGTTATTGAGCATGTTGGCCTAAACTGGATTCCATCTCAAAAAGTAATTGCGGAATAAAAAGTTTGTGGAATCTCCATCCTTGCAGATATTCAAAACAAGACTAGACAAGGCTCTGACCAACCTTATCTAGCTTTGAAGCTCAACATGCTTTAAACCAGGATGAATTACAGTGGTCCCTTGAAAATCAATCTTTTTTAGATTCTGAATTCACCTACTTCAAAACAGAGTGAATATGGGGACTGATAGAAAGAAATTAGTAAGATTAAGTGGATGCCTAATTTTTTGTAAGATGACACCATTTTCTTCACTAATGCAATTTGTTGCAGAGGAATTGTGTTTTAAGTCCGAAACGGAAAACAATGGTGAATCTTTTTCTTTTTGTTTTTCTTTTGTACAAACTTGCTGTTTTGTAGCACATTAAGATTTACATTATGAAGTGCTCAATTACAATCCCTTTTACCCACCCTACACATAGTTTTAGGCCCTTAAAAATGCATCATCTGAAATAAATGGTCAAGAGCAGGCTGAAAAATTGCTGCACATTTAAAATTGATAATGACATTATTGCCGGTAACAGCCTGTACAATACCTAAAATATGATCAGTACTTTAGGTAAGTGATAAAGAACACAGTGAAATCTGCTTGGCAGAAGTAAGATGAAACTACATTGTATAACTCTCTGTGAAAATAAAAATTTTCCCTACAAGATGTATTGCAGGTGAAGATGATCTGAGCATTTCAGTGGCTACAGTTCTCTAGCGGTTGCATAATGAAATTTATACTGCCAGAAAACCATGACTTTGCACACCACACTGTCTAGTTAGACAGTTTCATAGTGACTCACACTGCTTTTTAGATTTTGCTTGATACATCTACAAAAGAGAAACTAGTTCTATCATAAGCCTTCTCTGTATACAGGTAGCAAAATGTAAAAACTATCCGTTTCACCTCAGCAGCGTGTATCTCAATACTGTTCATGCTGGACAAGCCTGAATATCTTTCCTTGAACAGTATTCACAAGATATTGTCTGCAGCTAATTTAAAGTTTCCACAAGCATCTTCCAGCTCAAATTGCAGCCTTATTCATAACTGAGTGAACACTAGCTTTATATCCCCTGTACCCTAGTTTTCATACAAAGCGAAACTCAAGTCAGCAGATCAGATGCAATGGCAGTCTCCAGCATTTAATCTAGACCCATTAAAGGACAAGAACCCTGAGCTATTTTGCGATACATCTATAGAAAATCAGTGCATCAGGAAAGCATAAATAAAGAACTTGAATGATCTAGGTTGACTCTTCCAAGAGTTCTTTAGTTATTAACTGGCTTCACTCACATCACCTCAAAAGAGCCATGATTGTAGTAATTCTCAGAGTCTAGTATGCTCTGACCAAGTTCTTTCTGATATGCCATGCATACAGAGAGTGAAAGGTATAATATAAAAGTTTATTTTTATATTTAGATATTTGATATTGCACAGATTTTTGATTTAGCAACATGATTCGTCAAGGTGCTAAAATTACATGTGTATACAGTTCAATCACAATAACAATGTGATTACCATTATCACTCTCTATATGGCAGCTCACCATCATGATGCTGGGCATCCCCAGTCACCTGGAAGGAACACATGGGTTGAAGTGTGTTCTAGCCCATTGCTCTCTTCAAAATTTCTTTGTTATTTGTTGAGATTTTATATGCTATATTGAGCTGGTCTCCTCATGCCTCATGGTGGTCTGACTAATCTAAGGAGTCATTCGTAATTGTTTGATTAACTCAGGAAGAAAAGTTTACACTAGTTAATCCATTCTACAGATACATCTGCTTATCATCTAACACAAAGGTCATCCTCTGGTGCCCTATTTTTTGAGATAAAGTCAGTTCTCTGTACAACAGATGTGATTCATAAGTTACATCTTACATGATTTCTGAGCTTCAGGGGCATCTTTCTCTTTGTTCATCTCCTCTGAGCTTTCTTCCATGGTAGGGGTTTGTTGGTGAGAGTAATGTTAATGAAAGAACACATAAAGCAGTTTCAAGA
Organism: Tinamus guttatus; assembly: GCF_059628265.1. Classification (NCBI taxonomy): domain Eukaryota; kingdom Metazoa; phylum Chordata; class Aves; order Tinamiformes; family Tinamidae; genus Tinamus; species Tinamus guttatus. The sequence continues at coordinate 151,684 of NW_028289440.1, forward strand.
CATGTAGGATATAAGTCCAAATGCCTTCATAACATCACATTTCTAGAAATAGAAGGTGAATTTTTGGAAAATCAAAATTTAAAATCGGACATCCCGAATATGAAAATCTTCTGATCTCTATTTATAAGTACTGGCATGTACACTCATGGACTGGTAACATCAATTCATGCTTAGTCCTGATCACACATCATAAATTCACCATATTGGCTGTTTGGTAGGAATATTTTTTTTCTATACCCTCCACCTCTCACATCTAGGAAAATAACATATATCACAGAACAAAACTCCAGTAGTGCTCCACTACTCCAGTAGTTTTGGTTAGCATTGTTTCTAGTGAGTGGCATTATCATCAAAGACAACAGCCCATGATTCTTGTGTTAGGAGCCAAACTTGGAGATTTAGATGTCTAAAAAACTTGCCAGGCCCCAAATGTGTAAATTTGCATTATTTTATTTCCATGTTTAACTTGGCTTTTTAAATGAAAAGATATGTGATAATTTAATTTATATACATTCTAGCCATAGGGAACTCTTGTTCACTGGGAAGTTGCTGCTTTTTTCCCTCCCCTTGGGCACTCTCAGCAAGCTCTTGACTCCATGCAGCTGGCTTGCTGAGAGCTGAATAAACCCACACTGCAGTGCAGAGAGTTGAGTGGTTAGTTTTTATTTAAACAAAAGAATCATTATAGTGTTCTTACGCTAATAATTATTCCCTGAGAATCATTCCATGTGTGAGCCTTGTTACTCTGCTCAGTGCATATGGATAGACTATGTTCAGTTACATAAGGACTGAAGTCATTTACATATTCTAGTATTAGACCAGTATAACTGAAAACATAACCCAGAATCTTATCCTAGGAAAACATAATTATTGTTAAATAAAAAATGAATACTAGGCATGAACTTGCAAACGTGAAACCAGATCTTCAGGTACGATAAATCTGCACAGCTCTATTGAATTAAATTGAGTTACATAAATTAACCTCACCTGAGAATTGTCCAAACTTCTGTTATAATTAGGAGGGTAATCTCAAGTTACCAGTGTGCACTGGAAGTAGTTCATTTATTTATTTTACAAAACTGTATGCAGACTTCCAAATAGACAGAATCACCTGTCTTTGAACATAGTACTGAACTGTGACTCTAAGATAATTTAAAATAAATGCAAGAAGAATTATTTAAATAGTCTACATGTTCAATTATTGTTACAAGAATAACCATATAGATGATACAACAAAGCTGTCCTTTTCTCTTTTACATTAGAATATTCTACCATGCAAAGATTGATTAAAAAAATATTTTTTGCATTAGCATGTGTGCTGAACACAGTAAAAATAAGAAGTGTCCTTTTTAAAATAAAGTTATATAAACAATGTTTGATGAAAACATTGTGACAGGCACATTATTATTAGAGGCTGTCGGAGAAACTAGTTTTCCTGAATTTAGTTTTAGAAACATATTCTGATTCTGATCTAGTGACCGGATTATAATAAAAATAAACTTAACAATGAGATTGCAATTTTTCTGTGACTATTTTCTGTAATCCTCTGCTTATGCATGATGATGCCAAAGAAGAAGGAGAAGAGCAGGACAACTTAAGAATTTATTTAAACTTGGAACAGGTTTATTGCTCCAGTAATGTTCAGCAAATGATCAGTCATAATGTTAGGGAACTATTAATGTAAAATATAGTATTTTTGATTTCTTGTCACTCTTTTATCTTCTTATACTACTCTAAAAGTGTAAGGTGATGCAAAAGGAAACAAAAGCTATGTACAATTTTCCTCTAAAGATTTTTTTATGGCCTTTTTGCAGTAAACATGGAATTGTCTGTGAGACTACATGAAGAAGGTGCACAACCATTAGAAGACTGATCAACAAATTATTTTTCCTGTTTCATAATCTTTAAAAATAGTCCATCCTTAACTATTCCTTTTCGTTCTGTTTAGATTAAATTACTTTGTAATACAGAAGCTAGTTAATAACATTTGATATCAGTAATTTGTGTAACTCTTCTTAAAAGCTATTATATACTACCTCCATTCTTTTGTTCAAAAATCCACTAATTTAAGACTTTATTCCTTTCAATAAATGTTCAAAAAACCTCACAATTATTGCTTTCTAAGCCAACTGCAACCTCCTCACAGCAGGCCCCAGACTGCAAAAGGATAAAACACTATCTATTCTTCTTTTGCTGCTGTCTGTTCTGGATCTGCAGAAGATTCATAAAAGCCAGGAGACAAAACTCCCACCAAGAATTGCTAATAAAGGCAACTCCTGCAGTTAGCTACAAAGAGGTTCTACTCACATTTCTGAAAATCTGAAAAGAATGAGATGTCAGCAAAGAAAATACAGTGCTGGCATGCAGTCTGCAAACACCCATACAGATGAGGAAATTCTTGCTCAGAAGTTGCCACATTGTGCAGTAAATCCTTCTCCTAAAAGCTTCAGTTTAATCTCAAGACTTGTGTTTAACCAGCATCATATTTAGGGCTTCTACTACTTTTATGCAAACAAATGTGTACTCTTACGCAGATAGATGTATAGAGGGCTCAAGATAGTTTCCTACAGAGGTTAATATTTAATCTCACAGATTGAATGTTTTTTCTTTGTGTTACATCAGCCATGCTTCCTGAGAATGACATCCCTGAAACTCAGTGTGGTATCATCATCAATTCTGAGTGACTAACATCCTACCGTGTTTGAGCATCCTATGTCCAGAAATAGTGATTTATAAAGAATCCTGAAGCCTAATGTGATTTCAGTGTTAACCTCCATCAAAACAACCCAAAGAACAAGCAAAAAAGTAGGAAAATATCATAACTCTTTTAGAAGTTCCAGGATTTCTAAGGGATTTCTCCATTTTTTTTTTTTTTTTTTTTCAATTAATTCCGTCAGTCTTTCTAGAGCACATTTACTTATTCACCCAGTATTATTTTTACCCTGAAAATTGTTTAACATCCATTCAGGGCCCCCAAGGTAGCATTCTTGAGATGCAAAATTAAGTCCAGAAACAATCTGTTACATTGTTAGGGCTATTTTATGCAGTTCCATTTTTATGTCTTGTTTTACACAAAACTTTAATGCAGTAATCTATTTGTTTATTAGAAGTGGTAACAAAGTGAGACAGATCATTACATTACTATTTTTGTCAATAAGCTTTTACACTCTTTTAAGAAGTGTTTTTTTTTTTTTTTTTTAATTTAAACATGTTTACTTTAAGTTATCCAACCCATGTTGCTTGAGGTTATAATCATATGAAAGCTGAACCAGGTCCTTAAATGTTCTTTTCTATTACCTGGTTTTCAGATAACAGTGACAATGCTGGTCTCTTTCATGCAATTTTGTTGTTTCTTTCAAAAACATACTGTTCAGTTAACACATACGGCAAGTTTGAGATAATAATAAGGGCAAATTATCTGAAAAATGCACGTATTGCATTTGACCTCATATTATTTAAATATAATCATTATATCACCCTTCTAAAAGAAGAATGCAGCCCTTACAGACAGGATTCCTAAATACTGAGATGAAGGAAAAAAAAAAAAAAAAAAAAAAAACAGAAACATCAACAGCAACAACAAACCCGCACATCTACAATTTTGCCTTTCTGTTTCAGTCTGACATCATGGCCACCTCCCTGACCCATGCAAAACCCTTCTCTCAGAAGATTTTGTCTCTGTCTTCTCCATTCCCTGCCACTGGATAGTGGAAGATAGCAACAAGATCCCCTTTTCAAGGCAGAAAAAAATCCAACATCTCTGTCTCCTCATTTTGCATGATCTTGAGGCAATTATCACTAGCTGAACATTACAAGGGAGCAAATAAGAAAAGGGGAGTACTCTGGGCATAAAAAAACCATCAAACCCTGGACAGCTTGTAGAGGAGCAAACTACCGATGGCTATGACAGACAGTTGTCATAATGTTAATCTGAAAGAAACAATCAGAATCAGGTAATCTTTACCCAATACTAACTGACAGAGTCTGGGTTAGCTCAGAGAGAGACATGGAAGAGAAAGACCTCAATAGTCTGCGAATGTTGATGTCAGAAATGGGATGCTATTATATAAATCACATATAACCTGAGCAAGCACAGGTATTAGGACCTGCGGGTTGAGATCCTCACTCTGGATAAGGGCCTGGGGTAGCATGGAGTACGTGACAGTATAGATCCACAAGTTGGTTTGTGAAGTCATGCTGAGTGCATCCCATTGTTGCTTCGGATAACTGGAAGATGAAGACTATGAGGAAAGAATAAGAGAGATGGTTCTCTTCAGGCTGGAGAGACTGATGAAGGATCTTAATAATTTGTATAAGTATGTGAAAAGAGGGTATAGAGAGGATGGGGCCAGACTTCTCAGCAATAGGACGAGTGGCAACAAGCACAAGCTGAAACACAGGAAATTCCATCTGAACATGAGGAAAAGCATATTTACTGTGAAGGTGTTTGAATTCTGAAACAGGGTGCCCAGAGACATTGCGAGGTCTCCTTCCTTGAGATATTCAAAAGCTGTCAGGACACAGTTCTGAGTAATGTGCTCTAGGTGACCCTGCTCTAAGCAGGGAGTTGGAGTAGATGCTATATTTCAGGTTAGATATTAGGAAAAATTTCTACATGGAAATAGTGATGAAGCATTGGAACGGGCTGCCCAGGGAAGTGGTGAAGTCACTGTCCCTGTCAGTGTTCAAGAAACGTGTAGATGAGGCACTTAGGGACATGGTTTAGCAGACATGATGGTGATGGGTTTAAGGTTGAACTCAATTATCTTGAAGATCTTTTCCAACCATATTGATTCTACAATTCTGTGATCTCCACAGGTCCCTTTCAACCTCAACAAATCTGTCATTTTGTGATACCTCAGCAAGTGTCAAGGTGTTTGAGTCTTTTTAGCCTCTACTCTGTCAATTCAGAATAAATCTGTGTGAACCCAGCCCTTAACCAGGTTGGTGGCCTTCTACTAGGCATACTCAAGTGGCATACTCAAGTATGCCACTGTCTGTCTCATACTCTAGAGCCCCAAATGGACAGTCATCCATGTGCACTCTCCAAGCACCAAAGAGAGGGGAGTAATCACTTCGTTGACCTGCTGGCTAATACCGTTGACCTTTGCTAATACCACCTAGTATGGGGTTGGCTTTCTCTGTCTCCTTATGCAAAGCTGCTTTGTAGCCATTTGGTGCCCAGTCTGCCATTTGCTGCCTGATGTTATCTCATCCCAGGCACTGGGCTCTGGTTTGCCTTTCTGGAACTACAGATTTTTTTTTCTCAGCCCCTTTCTCCAGCCTGCCAGACTTCCTTTGACTAGAAACTTTGCTCCTCATTATATCAACTGCTCCTCCAAAGTTGGTATCATCCACAAGCTGGCTGAGAGTGAACTCTATCTCACCATCCAAATCATTAATAAACACATTAAACAATACTGGACCCAGAAATGACCCACTGAGAGACATCACAGCTAATGTGCTACCAGTTAGACTTTGCACTGCTGCTCACTGCGTCTTGATCCCCTTTGTCCATCCACTTTTTTTTCTTAACAGTAAGGGTGATGGAGCACTGGAACAGGTTGCCAAGAGAGCTTGTGGAGTCTCCTGTCCTGGAGATCTTCAAAACCCGCTTGGACGCAGTCCTGTGCCACATGTTCTAGGTGGTTGGACTAGATGACCTCTAGAGGTCCCTTCCAACCTTAAGCATTCTATGATTCTATTTTCCACACATCTTACTATCTAATTCTCCAGTCCTTATCTCACTAATCAAGCTATGAAGAACAGGGTAGATTGTATCAAAGGCTTTCAGCAGGATTTGCTCCAGAAATTTCCTAGAGATTTAGGTGGGGCTGATTGGCCTCTAGTGCCAAGATCCTTTTCAGCTTTAAAACTTGAAGATGAGGGTGATATTTACTTTTCCAAGACATCAGGAACATCATGCAATTGCTGTGATCCTCCAGAGCTCAGAGACACCATTGCCACAATGAACAGTGCCAACCCCTTCAACTCCCTTGGGTGTATCCCACCTTTTCCCATGGGCTTGTTTATATCTAATTGACATATGTGGTCTCCCTCTACTGTGGGTAGTACCACATTTCCACAAACTCTGCTAATAGGCTTGGGGAATTGGGAAGCCAGAGGGCAGACCTTAACAGTAAAGATCAAGGCCAAAAAAGATTTACACAAAACAAGCAATTGTCCTAACTTTATGGCCTCAGGTCCTTTGTTACCAGGTTCCCATTTACCACCCAGCTCAAGTTTTTCTTATCCTTTCTCTAGCTGACAATGTACTCACAGAAGCCCTTCTTGCTGCCATTCACAACTGTCACTAATGTCAACTGCAGCTGAGCTTTTGCATTCCTATATTCATCCTTGTGTGCTTAGCCAGTGTCTCTGTATACCTCCTGTAAGGCTTCTGAAAATGAATAGAAACAAATTCCTTCATTATTCCTCCTATTATGTACTGTAATTATGTTAAGACTATCATCTACCACACTATCGTTTTATTACTTAAGAACTGTGCAGCTTACCAGTAAGAACTTTCAGTAAGCTTAATTTGTTCCAGTTTTACAGGCTGTTTTAGTCTGCCTTTTTATTTCATTTAGAAATCCTAGTGAGTCTTTGAGATCTAAGTAATAATAAATATTAACTTGTGAATCAGTACTTCTGTGAATGTGCAAATGATGTGTCATAGAATATTTTTCAAAGTATGCTTTTTAAATGAAATATTCCTTGTCTCTATATTTATGCATTCAGAATTGTTTAACCAAGTGTTTTCACTAGAAATTAATTTCTTTAAAAGTCTAAGGATGAAAACATTGAGAGTTTGATCATTTTTATGCTACTGTATGTAAAATACATTTAAGCTGAAGCGAATAAAATGGTAGAAGTTTATTTAGAGGGAAAAATTTGCCTAACCTGAACAGAGCAGGCTTGTGTAACTATAATTCTGGCTAACAGTTTTTTGATCCAAAATGTCCTAGGATGTAGGACATTGCAGTCCAGTGTTGCATCTGTGAATGCATTTTATACAATATAAAGAAAAAAATCAGCAGAAAGGATATGAGAATACTTTTAATATAGTGTTAAAATAAACATCGTCTGAATTACACAAATTCCAGATGAAACGTAAAAGATTTACATGGCCCTCTGCTGGCTCTAAAAATGAAAAAGTAGAGAGGAAGAGGAAAGACATGGAGGAGGGAAGATAAGGAACCTAAAAGTTTTACTGCTTTTTCTGAATGCTGCACATATGTTCTTTTTACTCTAACCCTTGGGATATTACTTAAAAGAGCTCCAAACTCGCATTATTAAAAATATATCAGCTATCATAATAGGTGGCCCAGATCAAAGGCCCATCTGTCTTTGGTCTGTATTTCACATTAGCCATAACTAGATACTTAGGAAGTAGAACAGAAAACTATAAAAGTTTGCAGCATCTCTTCCCTACCTTACTCTTCTAGTGTCTAAACATCAGCCATTCACTGAACTGAAGGCTGCTAGAAACTTGTTTCAGAATGGTACATTTATGTTGAGATCTCATGCATATAAAACCCTCATGCTTCTTCATTTTCATAATGCTACAAAATTCAACAGATAAAGCTGAACATGGAGTTACACACAGAATATACAAAAGATTATTAGGAGGGCATTTTATAAGGGCTTTGTTTCTGCTAATATCATCCATGCTTTTTATCCCCTCCTGCTATTATATTTGATTTTGCGAAAGTCATCTGAGGATACTGGTTACCTGACAACTTATTTTTCAAATATTGGTTCACTTAAAGGTCAATGTATTCATTTAATAGTAGATTATACATTTGTAATTGTACTAATTAATTTTAGTTGTTCATCCTTTTTGTTTTGTCATGTTTTTCAAATCTTTCTCTTTGAAAAGTGCCATAAACATTATCTCTAGAGAACAGATTAAGTTGAAAAAAGGAAACATAAATCATTTATTATAGACATATACCAGACGCAGTGTTTCAGGTACATATGGTCATCATGAAATTCATAATATCTGCTGTATTAAGGTTATTCTTAAAATACATTTGACAAATGTCCTTTATTTCATTAATAACTATGAAACTATATAAACTATGGAAACAAGACTTTCTAAAGTCCTCTCTAGTTCATTAATAGAACAGAACAGAATAATTTTACAAGAACATATTTAATGTTTTCCTACATTGTTATATTACTGAGGTTTTTTTGTTTGTTTTGTTGTTGTTGTTGTTTTTGTGCTCGCAAATCTGCTAAGCATACAAGTTTATTATGATCTGCAAGCATAGTATTGCCTGAAGTTTCCAATAAAATGTAATATGCTTTTTGAGACTCTGGCCAGTAACAAAGTACAAACAGATAAGCGTAAGATGAAACTGCACAGTCTTCAACTCTAAGAAATCATGGATTATGGACTTCCTAAGCAAAAAGATAAAACTCGATATTTTAGGGCCCTGGTGATTTTTTTTTTTTTTTTTTTTCCCCTGGAGTAGTTCCTCTTTTCTCTCTTCCTTGAAACGTTCCTAGAGGTTACCATTATTGTGGTTCAGTAAAATGAAGAGCAATGATATAAATAAGTCATGTAGACAATGAAAATTACAGGTGACTAAGAAGAAATCTGTTCAAAATAAGAATGATGCCCTTATGATGCTCTTTATAAACATATATATACATAGCATGTATTTTCCTTTTAGATTTGTGTTAAGGATTATTCTGCTGAGCTCTACCCACTGTGGGATCATCTCTGACTTACTTATCACCCACCCTAGCCTTCAGACAGTATTTTTGTATGACTTCTGAAGGTCGTATACAATAAATTATTTTAAACTCATGGAACAGAACTTAACAGACATTTTAAGGGGAAATAGTCATGGAAGTTGTTAGAAGTTATCCTAAAACTGCGAAGTGACTCCGTTAACCTTTTTACATTTCTTGTGTCATTTTACACAATCTAATGTATCTGAGACATCTGCAAGGAATTAGCTTTCTTTTGTTTTGGAGAACAGGGAATTGGAAGTGGTATGAAATACACCAAGACTGCATCCTAACATGAACTCAGGACTGACAAAGAAGGGACTTCTGTTTAAACATAGTTTAAACAAAACAAAACAATATCAGGATCAGTTAAGTTTTTCTAAGTAATTTATTAAGACCACATACTTAATCAATGATCTGTAGTAACTCAGGATCAGTATCAGTAATTTACGATAAGCCTCAATACCAGGCACTTATAAAACATTAATAAACATCTAAAATGTCCTTAACACCTTCTATAACTAATTCCTCTCCTTACAAAAACATCCACAGTTACCTGCCTATCTCCCTCCGCAGAAGTGTGGATTGCAAGCATGTCCCCTTTTCTGGAAGTGGATTCCCCTACTTGCACTTGTAGGAGATGTGGGTTTGGGGGTTTTGTACCTTTGAGTGTTCTATCATTGCACATCTCAGTCAGGACCCTGACGGTTGCATCTCAGGCTGCTAGTGCTCCTGGTGTCCCCAGCGGATGCTGCTCTGCCTGGCCCATGCTGAGGTTGTGATGAAGCGAGTGGCTTCTTGCACTTGTCAGATCAGGTTTGGACTGCTGCTGTTTCTGATCTGAGGTCTTTCACAGACATGTTACACATCTCCATGCTTCCTTTATCCTTTTTATATGACTCCTTTTAGTGACTCCTCCTTTGTTTCAGAAGTCTTTTTTGTAGCCTTCTGGCTTCAGTTTAATTCAGCTGCTGGATGCCACCATCTTTAACAAGGAGCAAAAAAACCCCACAAAACATATCGTCCTAATAGAAAAATTCTTGAATACTTTTTCTGTCCCTCTGTATCAAATTTTGTATCCCATTCCTGGATACCTCTTACATCCATCCCTACGTAACTCTTCCCAGGTACTGTACAGGAAGGTTAAGCAAGCATGTAGCATAATGTACTAGCTCAAAGGCCAAGATGAAAGAATATTGTAGAGGCTGGGGTGGAAGAAAGTCTAAAGCTCAGAATTTAACACAGACCCCTAAAAATAGACAAAAATCTAGGGCCTATTAATAGGAAATAAGGATAAAGAAAACATGAAAATGCGTATCAGAGTAGGAAAAGACCTCAGGTAGGAAAAAACTTTCTCATTAGATTATTTTCTAGTTACCTGCAATAAAAAAAAATGTATGGCTATATTTTTTCTTGAAATTTAAACTTTTATCTTTAGAAAACTCTATGGATAAATATTCCACAATGAACTATTCAGTACTAACTTCTGACTGACTTTAAAATTTTCACTTTTCAACTTCAGCGTATGTTTCTTTTGTTTATATGCTAAGAGATAAGAAGCTCTCAATCTGTTTTCTCCAAACCATTCATTATTTTATAGGCTTATCATATCTTCTCTGATTTTATTTTCCTTTGTAATATAAACAGTGACAGTTTCTTCAGTCTTTCCTCATCTCTGAGTTTCTCTTTGCCTTTGATTGTTCTCATTATTCATACATAAGCCCCCTCAACTTCTTCAGTATTCTTTTTGAGATGGATGACTAATAATATCCAAAGGAGACCTCACCATTGTTACATATGTGTACATAGTATTATGACTATATAGCTATTTATATTTATAAATAAATATAATCTAAGCAATATCTGTATTCAATACAGCACAATGCCCAGGATAAAATTGCATTAAAGTTTGTCTATGAATGATAAATTCAATAAGCATAGTTCACACTACAAAATATTCTTCTCATTATTTTCCATCAGAGTTCTTTTGCATGATAACATCTTACTCAGAGTTTAGCAAGCAACATATTTTCCTTTATATTTGTTTTTCTTTTTCTGTTCCTATTTTTTGTTTGCTTTTTGCTTGCAGTAAGGTCTTAAAGAGTATTTGGGAGAACCAGAGGGGGAAGATACAAAAGGGTAAGAATGAGGAACATCATATGGAGGATTTGGGGACTGGGGGCAGAGCTGAATAAACCTTAAGAAATTATATGAATTAATGCAAATTGTAGAAAATTGGACTACCACAGCTAGAATACTGAGATAAGAGAGATAATACTGTATAAAGAACTGAGTGATCCAGAAGAGTTAAAGGAGTTGAAGTAAATGAAGGAATTGAACAGACAGAATGTAACGCTTTCATGATAGCAGAGAAAACTTACTCCTTTGCAGATGCTAGAGTAGAATCTAAGACAATAATGTCTCATCATTTTATGCAGTCAGTGAATATATGTAAGCCTACTAAAAAAAATGAATCTTATCATCCATTAGCCTTGGTTACATTAATAAAATGACAAAATTTCAAGTGTATCAGATTTTGTGGCTGATAAATGCTTAAAAAGGGACAATAAAATAAAATAAAATAAAATAAAATAAAATAAAATAAAATAAAATAAATCTCTGCTACCTGAAGAATAGAAGTCTGTGCCTACAACTTAATGTTTGCAGTCCTGTTTATTGTTGCTGATGTTGCTATGTCATGCCTGCAGCTCAGTCTTGGCACTGCATTCCTGGTCTATCCAAATGAAAGCGAAGCTTATCTTCCCCCCCAAAAAAGTGGGGGGACAGTCTTATGACAGAATACAACATAGGAAATGCCCATAAAAGATCAGTTTGAGACAACAGGTTTACAACTAAAAGAAAGGACTTGGAAATCAAAGGGAAGAGGTTATTTTCATCACCTGGTTAGTTTACTATGTTGGATTTATTTGTTCTGTTCTTTGAAAGTTCTCAGAGACTGCCTTTTTCAACACATGTTAGCAATAAATTGTCTACATATATACTAAACTATGGAATGCAAGAAAACAAGTATATTTCAAAAGCTATACTGAACACTATAGCCTGTTTCCAATGCACTGTTTCACATTTCAACTGTAAACAAATTTGCCAACAAAGATTCAGTGAAGTGGAAGAAATATTATACTAATTTTTTTTTCACAGAGGAAAACTGAGGCACATATTCTAAGTGATTTTTCAAGGCACCACAAGAAATCTAAAGGAGAACAAATGGAACAAGAAGTTTCAGATGCATTACAGGGGAAAGTAACTTTGCAACTGAACTGCTTGTCAAAAAAAAAAAAGGACTCCAAAGAAATCACAGACCTTCAGTTTATTTTTTTTTGTTGCAATGATATGCCCCCTGCATTGCACAAGTGTGATTTGTAGAACCAGTAATTATTATAGTAAGCTCCTTTCTGTGAGAAAAGGGGCTTCAAAAATAAGAGTTCTGAGAATAAATAACGAACAAATAAACAAATAATAATAATAGTGGAATATCAAGGGAAAACTACCGATACAGCAACTTCTAAGCTGTGCTTTATACAGACCTATAAATAAACACTAAAAGACAGACAAAAACACAAAGCTTTAAGATACCTGCTATGATGATAATCTCAGGCAACAGTTAGCTACATTTTTAAAAAAACAGCAAAAGCTTGCAACACAATCAGAAACCAAGCCATTCCAAGGTTTGTTATGAATTAGCCTCTGTACATTTTCAAATCCTTCTTGCTTCTAAACAATTTCAAGGTAAAAATTTATTTTCTGCATTTTCCTTCAAACATTTTTTTTTTCTTTTCACATGGACTAAAATTACAGCACACCTTAGATGATAGCAGTTTATATACGCAGACCAACTTGAATTATAAACTCAGTGACCTGAGGGTATCAAAGTCTCTCTACAGTGTCAGTGTCAAGTACAATAATCATGCACTCACATCCTAAAATACTGTAATGGCTGTGTCTTTTAACAAATCTAAAGTAATGGAGGGAAAGCTTTGTTCTTTTAGGGACTTAAGCAAATGACCAGGAAACAATGAGGAGAAGGGCAATACAGAATGATCTCATTGAATCACAGGAAAATGTTGTTGCTACATACTCTGAGCCCTGTACCAGAACCAGGAGCACTAGGAAATAGTATCTGACTATATACACTCAGCAAAACAGACAGAATTTGCCACTTGTCACCGATGATACCTTTTTAGAATAGTGTTAATGGTCACAAAGATCAATGACAAATAATGTTTTCCTTTTCATTATTGCAATGTTGGAACTCTTAGAGCATGAGCAGAAGCAGCAAAGGGCACATTTTTAATAATCTGATACATAGCATTTTTCGTTAATTCCAGCACTAACAAATTAATTTTAAAAAGAGAAGAAAATAAAGTGGAAAAAGAAAAGGAAAGAAAAAAAAATCCTTATTCTGTACCAGAGAGATTTAATATTCCTTTTAATCTGGAATCTTGCCTCTTTGTGAATATGCTAGATGCCTGAGAGTGGTTAATTTATTGCGCTCTGCATCAGAGTTATTGGAAAGATCTCAATTGCTGTACATAAATTATGGCTAGCACTTAATGGGCTTGAATCCAGACCTGGTCACGTTGCTCCAATGGCATCAATTCCAATGGCCACTTTTGTTCATAACAAAAGTAAGGAAGCTCAGAATTGTTTTATTTCACTTTTCTGTCCTCTTTTTGGTGACTGTCAATTTCTGTCATCTGTCGAAAATGTGGCCATGATTACTGCAAAACAGTCTCCAACTTTAGGATCCTTAGTAAATATCTGTCAATATTGCCAGTATGCTCCCTTAACAAAGAAACTTTCTTTGAAGTATTTGTCAAACAGGTATTCTCAAAGGACTTTTACTTGCACATAATACCACTGCTCTCTACTGACTTTCAGTGGCTGGGAAAAACCTTGCATTGAGCAAAGAACAGAGCATAACTGATTCAAAAGTTTCCTGGATGTTGGTATGTAGGAGGCTAAAAGATGTTTGAATCTGTGAAAAACAAACAAACAGAAAAGGGGCTAGGTAGTTTGTTGTGTCTACTGGGTTAACTGAACAAGTTCCGCTACAGCCTCTGACTGTGTTTATTCTTTCCTTATGTCTAGGGTTACATGCATATTCACAAATAGACTTTTTATTTATTTATTTAAGTGCTACTGCATGCTACACAATTCTATTAGAAAACCCTTATACCCTTTTCCAATTATGTATTTAATCACAACAACCCTTTGGGTGAGGAGGGTGTGTGGTATGGGGTAATACAACTGACCTTGCCTTGACCTCAGAGTCAAAAACAACTCTCTATTTCTATTAGCAGCAATTTAACAGCAAGATAAATAATACATATGAATAGCTTATCTTGCTGCAACCACTTTTCATTTGGGCAATGAAATCATACCTAAGTTAAGCCATTCACAATATCACCTTGCTTTTGGTCATAGAGAAACAGTAATTTATTTAATAAAGTCTGTTTTCAACACTAATAGGCAACACATCAATTTAAAAAATAAAAATAAAAAAGAAAATTCAGTATATATGCAACAATGACCTGCCCTCAAAGAAAGGTTGAAGAGAAACAACCTCACTTAAAACATTTATGTGAGCGATACAGAGTCAAAAGTTTCATTATATGATGTTGAGGTTAAGATCCCTATGAAAGAGAAAGATCCTTTAAAAAGTATCTATCTCAGAGATTAAATTCTAATCATTGTGATCATATGACACACTGCATACATTGTAATTTTAATTTTGCGAGTTATCCTGACCTTATAAGATTTTCTGCCATTTTAGAAAATATATGCAGTTTTAACACTATGTTCACTGAGGATTCTAAAAAAGACTGTTTAGACTGGAAAATATACTCCAGTTCAAAACATCAAGTAGAGATAATTTCCCTCATAATAACATTCTTTCCTCCTAACTTACTGCTCCATTATTAGCCTCAGAGGAAAAATAGTTACTGTATTGCCCAAACATTTCAACAGCTGTTTCGTCATCCTAAGTATATTTGAACAATACCCATTAAGTATTCAGAGCCAGACTCGTCTCAGTAGTAGCCAGCAAAGCATGGACAAAAGGCAATAGGCACAACGGGCACAAGCTGAAATATGGAAATTTCAATTTAAAAAGCAGGAAAAAAAAACACAAGTTTTTACTGTGATGGTGATTGGACACTAAAACAGATTGCCTAGAGAGGTTGTGGATCTTCCATCCTTGGGTATTTCAAAACCTGACTGGAGAAAATCTGGAGCAAGCTGCTCTAAATGCCCCTGCTTTTGAGCTGGGGGGTTACTAGAACTGCAAAGGTACCTTCCAATCTCAGCTGTTCTATATTTCTGTAAAATCCTCTACTAATTAAACTGTGTAAGAGCATACAGCAAGCCATCACCATTCAGAAACCAGAGCTGGTAAGTGAGACACAAATTGGCACAGGTATGCACTGTGAAATGCTGATTTCTAATGCCTGTGTGCTTTAGTAAAACATAGACATATGAACATACTGTTGTGTACTATTGTGTTCCAGTAAATATTAACTAGATTCTTCTAAGAATTTATCCAATCTCTCTGTTTCACTTATCTGGAATTCTGTTTCTTCTCATGGTACATATGACAGAAACAAAAGGTAACACGATTACCTTTGTTGATGGGAAGAGGCCTATTTAGAGAGAAGGCATAATTTATTTTTCCTTCAAATGAAAATAAGAGGAGGACTGTTTAGTACAGTCTGTGCATGGACAATAACCAAAGGGACAATTTCCAAAAAAATAAAAATAAAAATAAAAATAAACTGCAAAGACTGTGCATAAAGGGTAGCATGTTCTAGAACAATTTCAAAGGTCCACTAAAGCACATTCATCACCACAAAAGCCCCAAGTGAATGGGCACTGTATCTTCATGAAATCTGTTCAGGATGATCAAAGGTAATGTTCAGGCTGAGCTAGATTTGTATGTATGTGGTAGCTGAGAACAGGAAGCCAAATTGTGGATTTGCCAATGTAGAAAATATTAAAAATAGCAAGACCATGGAAGCTATTGAGCTTTTTATCTTTTGGCAGGCATTCTTACATATAGTTTTGTGTTACAGTGTGCTCACAACTCAGGTGATGACATCATTATGTGAACTCTCCCATGCAAATACAGTTTTTTTCTTCATGAAATTGCAAGAATTAGACTTAGGCCGATCTGCCACAGATTTGCGTTAAAGTAGCTAGACAGGACAATTAATATGCTCTGGATTTCAGCACTAAGATTGAATATGGGTAGTCAAATCATAATGGCCACTACTGGATTCTAATTATTGGGAAACACTGGACAGCCTTTGATATTTTTGAATGAAGATCTTTTTCATAATGCAGCAATATTAAAAAAAAAAAAAAAAAGACACACTATTAAGTAGGAAGAAATGGAAAATAGTAGAACTTAACAATAAGTAGTAGTGTAGATGGAGATTCCAAAATATTTCTGTGGTGCATGGTAAATAACAAATGCTTATAGAATCAGTGTAAGGCACTGTCATGTAAGTAATATTGGGAGACTTGTAAAATGATCTGAAAAGTTATGAATTGGGACTGAAGAATAGCTGAACTTTTAACAGAGAAACTGTTATTTATCTCTAAACTAGGTTAGCACTAGCATAAAACTAGATTTAGGAAGTTCTGAAGATTATTACAAATAAAAACGAATGTGCAATTAGGGCTGATTCTCTGTGCTGGACATGATGACTCCAGAAAGGAATAGTTAGATGTAGCACAGATTCAAGAGGACCACAAAGAGTTTTCACAGAGTGATTGCTGGGACAGGAGAGTCCATAAATAACAGGCAAGGAGATCCTGGTAACATAATCTAAGAGCATCACGAGGACCCAAGAAAAAGCTCTGGATGAAATCTGCCCTGGGAATGTGGAATATGTAATAAACAGCCTCTTGGCCATAAAATAGCTTATTTGTACTACACAAACTCATCTAGTTTTTGATAATAAAGTCACACCACAGCTAGGGGAATGTAACCTTTCTGGATTGATGCTATGAACATGTGGCATGCTAAGCCTTGAAATAAGCTATTTGTCTTCATTGTGGCTATACCTTTGCCAGTCTCTTGAAAGGACCGCCTGGTAGGTGAACTGAAAAATACTGCTTCAGCCTGATGGCACAGCTGTGTGGCATACTGCCTCAAGCAGTATGTCAGGGCCACGACTCAAGCATGAGAGCGCTTTTTGTAGTTAGTCATACCATGCAACACAGCCCAGTGTGAAAGGAGGAAACGTTCCCCTGATATCTTCTGTTAATCTGTTCCTGGTGCAGATCAGCATGAAAAAAGTTGCTCTTCTCACACTAATTCCACTAAATAATACATATTATTAATAAATGGAAAGGTCAAAGCAATAAGTGCACTGAGTACAAATGTATAGGGACTGTTTATACAAAAGATTTGCTATTAATAAGACACATAAGAGTAAAGGGGAAAAGTATTAAAAATAAAATGGTTGTATTCATTGTAAGATAAGGAGGCGTTTAGAGGCATTAAAAGTCTGAACAGCCATTATACTCAAAATTGTGTCATGGACAAAAGGAAACACACTACATACAGATAGAGCTAAAAATTCACTGTTTAATGAATAGAGAAAAGGTTTAGTAGGAACAGCAGGAATGCAAATGAAAGTTTTATAGCATGCACACCTTGGAGTAAACAACAAAAGAAGGATTATAATGCTGTTTATTATTTTGCTTTAAGTACATCCATGCTATAAATCTAGCTAATAGAGTTAGAAGAAAATGTTCCTCTTGCGAGTTAATGCATAAAGTTATCTAGTGCTTACCACTGTTTCAGGTATTTGAGTATGTTTAAGAGAAGCATTTACAAAGTAAGCACAGTATTCATGTTACAATTAATAAAATAATGCCTGTGTATGAAACAAATATTTGTCAAGGTAGCATTAATCAGTTCTTATCACATATGAAACACGATTGTCTTTACATGTTGACATTTCAATAAATATTTTAAACCTATAACTATTGTATAATTTTAGCAAGCAAGATAATTGGGATCAAAACTTTTGATGCTTAAATTGAGAATCTTTGTTCTAGGATCTATACTGACTTTAGTCAGTGCTTTCAGTTCAAATTAACTTTCTTCCTTGACATAAGGCTAATCTATGACTGCTTTTTCTTGGGTATTTTATCTTGTCCCAATATGAATTAATTGCCAGACTCTTTGGGAGAAAAAGAAATCTTGCTAAAGAACAGTCTTTTTGCATAATTTGTATGCATGTAAATGGCAAAAGCTGCCAAAAGATCTATATATTCTGAGAGTACAGCATAAAAAGATATTGGTCATGGCTGATCAGTTTGCAAGGAAATGTTATAAAATGATTTCTGTAACAAAACAAGAGGATTTTTTTTTCCCACCATAGTAGACTGATAAGGCTTAGAAAATGGTTGGCAACAGACAGGTTACTACAGACAGCTGTTATTATTTCTTCACTTACTTGCTGGGTATACTCAAGTACTTAAGGGGCCTGCTCTCTGGGAATCCAGATAACACACTTTAAACTCATGTAGGTTCTAGTTCTGGACTTGCACTGTTTAATTCCGTGGAAGTCAGGTTATGGCGGTTGGGACAAGGAAACTCTCCAACATTTCATCAGACTGTTAAATATAGGGAAAGAACATAGACTTTCAAACGCTGCTCTTTTCACTGCACGAGCTAAGTAGAGAGCAAAGGGGAACTGCTGCAGGTGTGGTGTGAGCTTCACTTTTCCCAACACATATCAGTTCTGCTTCTGCAGCAATGTAACCGCTTTATATCATCAAGTTTTTGACACAGTCCTATTTGTTAGCATAGAGCAGGATTTATTCATTGACTTAATCTCTCCTCATGTTCATTTTGTGTGTAATTTTAATCCACAAACAAACCTATTGTTTCAAAGGGGCCATCAGTACTTATCAAGCACCAACTGATGAGAGTGGGAAGAATGGGAGCTTTGATTTAAACACAAATTACTGAAACACAGATAATGTCAAACAAAATGTTGGCCTTTCATAATAGAGGAATTAATTAGATGAACAAAACAAGCAAACTGAAAGTGCATGATTTGGCATTCCTTATGAGACACAATGCAGAGCGGGTCTTAAAAGAAAAATCAAAAAATTGATCAGAATGCTTAGCTAAGAGGGAGGGAATTGTCCTAACATTCAGAATGAGCGCAGCAAAACTTCATCAGATACAAGGAGATAGGCAGAATGCTCCTAGGAACGGTTACTGTAATCATCTATTAAAAATGTGCTAAATATATGGAAACCAAAGGAAAAATAAGATTCAAGCTAGACTGCATATTGTTTATAAAAATGTATGTATATCTGCATATAATAGTAAAATTTCACCACATGAAATCTATTACCTTTTTTTTTTTTTTTCCTTTTATAACATTTCTGCTGCATTCGGTGCACAGAGTAAAAAATACTAAATAGGAAAAAAAATCTATACTCCTTTTCATCCTACTTCTACATGCAACCCCAGGACCTTTCTTTTAGTATATAAACACTATTTAATAGATTTGTGTTCAATGCAGAATTTAAGTACCTTATAGGCTTTTCTATGACACTTCTCACAGATAAACAGCTTCATAAATACGAAGGAATTTGTCTTTATAATATACTTATTAGGTAAGATAGAATTATACCCATGGATAAGTGAGAGAAAGAGAATTACACTCATGTTAGAGATCAAAATTTGAAAATAGAATGCTAAAGACCAAATTCTGAGTATTCAGTAAATAGTGGCTCTCACTCTGGCTTACTGTTTTTTGTATTATGTATAGCTTTATTGTTTTATTTATTTATTTATTTATTTACTTCATTTGTTTTATGAGAGCCAACATTCTAGTTTATATAGCATTTTCCGGTCACATTTCTCATTTAAAGTTGCAAATGGTCAGTGATTTTGCTAGTGGGAACCTTCATTTTGTGTATGTGTTCCAAGCAATAGAAACCAAAATAGAAACCTAATATTGAAAAATGAAACCTGTTTTGCTGAAAAGGGCTTACTGGAATTTTTAACCAGTCTTAACCATAAAAATCAGTTAACTTCTAAAAGCCATGAATAAGAAAAATGCAGCAAGTCATTTGTATGATTTCAAGTTCAAAAAAAGTCACCAGAGGACACAAATATGTCCTTCAATATCCACTACTACTCCTGTTTATATCAGAATGCTTTCTAAATGGATGTTCTGAAAGAAATGACATTTGCAGCTGCTATCACAAAATCAGTAAGACTTATTGTGTCTTCACCTGATATTTTCTGGTATGTTAATATAACATCTTTTTGATCTTTTATAGACTATCCAGAAATACCATTTTTTTGGATGGCTATCTGTCAGTGGCATTCATTTACTCATGTAGTATTTATGTTGCTTCATTTTTGTTATAAAACAGAATGGAACATCTAAAAGTCCTTTTACTTTATATAATGGCAGTTTTGTTCTCTCCAGTCCTGCAATTTTGATTCACAGATTATTTTACTTTCCACTTTCTCTATAACTTCTGTTGTGTTTATTTTCTTTGCTATACATAAAATGGAAACTCTGTATCTCTGTAATTTGTTTTGAGAAATGTTTTGTTTCCTTAATAATGACTTGTGCATATAAAAATGCATTTCCCAAATATGTGTAATTTAGGGATATATATGTACAAAATTGGTCTTGTTAAGACACCTCTGTTCTAAATTGTTTCTGTTGCAGAGGTTGATTCAGAAAGTGTTAGTTGTAGAAATGGTGATGCTTGGTTTTTTATCAGGAAGTTATATTAAACATCACCTTTTATAAATGTTGAAATGGATCAAAGAAGTCTATGTCTGACCTTTCAAGAAGATTGTTTAAACTTAAAAGACTGCATAGGAAATGACATACTTGAAGAAATAAATAGAAGTTTCAGGATGGTTGTCTGAAGAAAAATGGTAATTTTATGGTATGAATAGCGGCATATACGCTGTTATGAATGGGATTCTTCTGGTCAGAAGTGAGCTGTGATTTAGATTTATCTAGTGGAGTTAAACCTATAGATACTGAACCTCATTTCCGGGCTTTAGTTTAGCTCCAGACTTAGAGATCTAGATTCAGGCATCTAAACAAAAGAAATCAATGCAGTTGCTATCAAGTAGGGAGCTTTTACTATTTGAGATAGAGCTTTCAGGTCAATTCCCCTGACCTCCTTCAGCTGCCAGCCTGGGCACAGATCTCCTGTGGGTCTGTTATCCACAGCCACTGTGCATATTTTGAATGGCATTGGGAGGCCTATGCCTTTTCAGAGCAGCAACTGAAGATGAGTTGGAACCCAAAAAAATATTAAATGTCACTGCCTGTTTAAGGGCAACCAAATTGAGATTGTTGTACATCCTATGCCATATCTTCCAGTCCTGAGGACTTGTGTCAGATAAGATATTTTAAATGATGTTAGGTGTATATGTTTAAGCAACAGAAACCCACATCTACTCTCCAAAGAGATACCTAGGTCATACATAGACACCTACACTAGACACTGTGATCTATAACTTATTTCCATCCTCACATTGTAAATATGCAAATTGGAGCATAGTGAATATAATTTCTCTTTTAATACCCTCACCTCATGAAAGTATCATCTTATACTCCATAACTATGAGCAGAAACCCTTGCAAAGGGATGAAAGAAAGACTGAAGTAATGCCAGCACTCATATGTACTCAATGATCTGTTAAGAAAGATTTAAATATTCAGGAATATTTGTATTCATGAATCACAGTTCTAATAGGAACAAAATAATCTGGGAAATATCCCAGCTAAATGAATGAACTGGAAAACTTTCTTAGGTAGTAACCTCTATAAATGCAATAATGGGTTAAGTGCTTACTGTTTTAAAACTATTTGCAGGGGAAAAGTTTGTAGCTGCCGCTGGGTAAGTAGCTTAGTTCAGACAAGGATGTTTTTCAAAACTTGCACCACTGAGCTGTACAACAGTGGCTTAGGTCATAGTATTAGTTAGTCTTTCTAACTGTGTCAGTGATAAGGTATCACAGGATGGTGAAATTAACCTTTATCGAAACTTAGTATATACTCTACCAAGCACAGTCAACTTTGCTATCTCCCTAACTCTTCTGTAGTACTCTTTGCTTTCTCATGTTGGTTCCCAGAACAAGGTTCTTTCTAGCACCATTTTAAATATGTAAAAGAGTAGTTATTGTCTGCATAATCCAAAGCATTCATAACTATATTTCTATTATATTATCATTAGTTGAACAGAAAACTTTTCCTCTATTTTTCTTCTTGAATACTTTGGTGACTTCAAGTAAATAATTTCTTGTTTTTTTTCTTCATATCTGCATTTAATCATAATTCATATCTTGTACAATGTTATATGTTAATTTGTCCATCTTAAGAAAAATGTCATAGTTTGTGCTTAAAAACATACAAAAATACATAACATATAGAAAAATATATAACTTACATAGCTATAACAACGTTTGACACAGGTGACATCTAAAGTATTTTAGTTTTTGTTCATAGATAATATTCAAATGTTTTTATATTCTCCCTTAACTACCTTTTAGAGAAAAATCAATGAGGACCGAATCTTCACAAGAAAGTTGATTTACTAACTTATCTTTTTTATGATCATTCAAATACAATAGCATTTGTCTTTCTTTTCTTGTCCATATTTGACAGGATAAAATCCTGTGCTTGTAAATGTGTATGTTTATTTTAATTCATGCAGAATGTAAATATTAACTGGTAGCCTATCAGCATATAGGACTTTCTTCCTTTTTTTATACATGTTAAATGTCAATACAGTTCTTAGTCCTAAATTACTAGAGACCTAAGATTTTCTAGTTCTATCTACACTAGTAAGTTAAAAGTGCTCAGGACTGTTCCCAAGCACTAAGGTTTGATGGAAATTGCTTATTGGACAAGAACAATCTAACAGGTAGACCATTTCCAGGAGCGGTTGTGGCAAGTGTTGTTTGGAATGAGATGGATCTGCACCAGAAAACACTATCTTAGTTTATTAGCATACGTAGCCTTAGTGCCCAGGCATGCTGAATTTAACAGTATACTATACACGTTTTCTATTAACTGCTGCTTCTAAGATTTTGGTACATTTATCTTGTCTCTAAGTTACGAAGCTGATGTCTTGTAAGCAAATGCAAAAACTATACAGTTCTAATTCTCAAGAAAGCTATGATAAATCATAATACCCAATTTAAATACCTATGTCTCTGTTTTGCAAATATGAGCAATATAAAAGAAAATTACAGGACATAATCCTGAAGCTGGATTCTACGATTTACGCTATTAATACCAATATTGTGTTTTACTCTCTGACAGACCAATTCCTTCAATAGAAGAACGATTTTAGAATAGGAGCAAACAAGAGAGGCAGCTTAAAATGGTTTATCTGCAGAAAACTGCAGAGATTAAAATCAGAAACAAATAATCTCCCCCAGGGAGTCCTTCATTGATACCTTATACACTAGACTCTTTTAACTGCCATTGAAAGGAACATTTTATGAACAAAGATAAACAAAGATGTTTGGATCATGCCCTAGTTATTATGTCAGTCTCACATTTTAAATGATTTAACACTTGTAGAGTCCCACGAACAAAATATCATGAAGTGTAGTGTATGATAAATACCATTAGTTTAAGAGCTTTAAAAAAAAAAAAAAAGCTTAATAAACAATTTAACAGATCTATCTATTTTCATTAGTGAAGTCTACTTTTCTGCACTTATGAAATTTTTAACTTTGTCACATAATCCAAATCGTCAGTCATAACCTTCCAGCAAAAGCTATGAAAGTTTGCAGCTTAAAATTATCTGTTTTAGAAAGCAATTTTTATAGGTAATATGTGACAGATTTTTAGGCAATCATCTATAGAAAATGAGAAAGCAGGACAAAATCTGTGTTTCAATTTTGTGATAAGGTAGATGAGGCAAAATTTGTCCTATTCTTCAAAAAGGAAAATGCCTTATTAATTGACTGTAGAACACATTTTTGTCATTCATTATTTTTTACATGTTAAACTGTCAAAAGCAATTTGTCTGCAGGTTCCCTAGAAAAGCAGACAAACTCTGTAGGATCAGACAAATTAATTGGTTCCATTCTCAGGATAACTACTCTGCTATCATGTCAACAAGTGAAGGCAGCTACAAGCAGTCATTTCTATAACAGGCCTTCACTTGTGTTGGTTTGCAATTCCCTGGGGCGATTGTGCTTATGCTAAGCTAACCACATCATGAAATGAATATTCCCTGGTGTACCCTCAGCCAACACCTTTTAGTATTACATTAAACAGAAGTAATGATCAAGTCAAAAAAGCATGTCCAGGCCTAGGTAGAAAAAAAGACAAAAGGGAACACTTCACATTTTTTTCTATTAAAATATTTTTAAATACATTTTTAATGCAACTTTTGAAAAAAATCTCAAATAAATAACTGATGTAACAAAGATAGATAATCACTGCAAACCTACGGATGTTCCACGGTAAGGTGCCCATTATTGATGTTGATCATACAGCATCATATTAACATAACATGCACTCTAGAATGTTAAGGATATTATTACTAGTAATAAAAATTATTTTCCAAAATCATGGAAAAATTGGCATATGCCAAGTGTTGGACAAATATTTGATATAGTACAGGAATATGTACTGAATAGGAACTATTACGTGCTTTTTATGTAAATTCCTCCTCTACGGTATAGATAGCAGAAAAAAATAAATGTACCTGATGCTGCAATTGAAAGCCTTGCTGCTGGCCAAAATTGTTATGTAACAATGACTTCAAAAGCTTAAATAAAATTACTCTTGTGTTATTATTTATTATTCTATAGATCTGGTAATTTCCTAGTAATTACTTCACACCATGAAGAGTACATGGAGAGCAGGAAAATAGTATTAAGAAAATAAAATTCCATTTAAAACGTCCTACCTATACAAGGCTAAACATTAATTAAGGCTGGCCTTTTGATTATATAGGCATGAGAGGCAGTAAGCTACAGTAGGAACTACTCCCATTAATAAAAGTATACTGCAGTTCACACGATGCTGTATTCCTACAGCTGTCTTCCTTTCCAGTTGCTTGGTTGCATATTGTGCTAGAGTGATCAGCATGTTGACGCATGAGAAGACATTTTATTTAATCAGCAGTAACATAATCACTTAGTACAGAGAGTATGAGCAGAAATAATTTGAGGGAAAGAGATAAAGAGTGGGAAGAAGGCTTCAGAAAACAAATGTAATTATTACTACAAGAGTTTCTGGTTTGTTAAGCAAGATTTCAGCTCAAAGCCAGGAATGTATTACTTCTATCTGGTCAAAGCAAAGGTCCTGGCATGGAAAGGGAGCAGCAACATCTGCGTTGTCATGTTAGCCTGATTGGATTTTGGCACATGCCTGGCATTGGCATACATACATGCCACTGATTTTCTTGATAGAGGAACTCTGTCTGAGCCTGCCTCAGTGAGGAGCTTTCCAGTCTGGCTACCTCAGCTTTGGTGATTAGGAACACCCAATGGATATCATCGTGTCATCATTCTCTTTCCTTCCCAGACCCTTTTTGATTTTTAAAATTTTCTTTTATAAGATTACTCGCAGGTCTTGGCATATGCCTGTGATGCCAAAGCCTGCATAAAGTCCATGGGTTGTTATTTTCCTAGGCTGCAGCATGTCCTTATCTTATTAAGCCTCTTTTCCTTGCTTAGCTGCGGCATCTTTTCTTAAACTAAAAATCAATCTTTTCCTGGCTTTCAAGGTTGGGGCTTTTCAGTACTTGACCATCAATGAGCTGTTTATGGTTTTTGGGTCTCTGCTTTCAACCTCTGTCAGTATTTTCCAGGCCTTTGCTCTTACCCCAAGCTTAAAATGCACATTTTAACAAAGGAGACACCCAGTTCCAACCTACAGTTCACACAGCCTGTGAGTGAAAACATGGAAAAGAAGCACGGCTGCAGAACATTTTAAGCAGTTGTGGCATTCTGCTTCAGACTTTGCATTTTACTCCTGAAGAAATTACATATGTTACTGGGTGCAACTGGCAGGGTTTGGGTGGTAGGGACTACAATATTACTCTGTGTGGAAGAGGTCATGAACTGTGTTGTAGTGGCCATAGCCAGGTCAAGCCAGCTCTAACACAGGTGTGAACAACCTGTCATGTCCCAAAACTGCAGTCAGGTAAGGGAAAACGTGGCACCCCAGCTCAGACATATGTCTCAAAGTATGTCTTAGGCAACCCACTCCAGAGCAGAGACACTCTGAGGGACCATGGCCCATTAATAGTTCCCATGGCAGGGCAATTTGAGAGTCTTTGACTGTGAGCAACCCAGTCCATGTCAAAGACGCAGTAAGAAGCCAGGATCACTAAAGGAAAACCAGTAAGAAGCACAGAGCTGCAGAAAGAAACCATTACTGACATGACCTCAACCTCCTGCGCTGCCAATCACCTCACCAAAGGAATTTGTACAAATTGAGTAATGCATTGCAAAAATAAGGAAAGCAATGATTAGGAAGGTGAAGGAGAGGTGTTTGACTTTCATTGTGTATGGTGAAGAGGGAGAAAAGGTGTCTACTGAAATGTCCATTTAATTGTTTATGTTTCCTTTATCTCAATGCCCAAATCAGTGATTAGAAGCTTATGTTAACTGGCAATAAATTAAGTAAAAATTTATTGAGTCCTGACTGCTTGATGTGTGACACGAGGTTGATCAATGTGTCTGTGGTTTGTATGGAAGAAGAAATGGTTGAATGCTGGAGATCAAACTCTCTAGGACAGAAGGCTTTCGAATATTTACTTTTCTTTCCTTATTTGTGGGTTTTGCATAATTTACTTGTTTGGTTATAGGAGAAAATAAGTTGTCCTTTCTGCTCCTCAGCAATATTCTACTTAATGTCTTCATTTCTTTTGTGTATTGAATTGTTTACTTGTGTTTCATTCGACTGTCCTTATTCCAATCAGTGTTCCTATCATGAGCCTATAGCTGCAGTGTCTCCTAAGGGTTGTTTTAAAATTGAATTTGTAGTTTATTTTTGCCTCTTAAAATTTCTTGAAGTTCCTTGAAGTTCCAGTTCTCTGTGGCAAATAACCATTTCAGCAGTATCCTAATGTGGAAAAAAAAAGACATTTGAGCTCAGAATTTGTAAAAGGCAATGCTGCATTAAGCAGCATTCAAAAAGGATGTTGAAGTAATTCCCACTGAATTTCTTTTCTTCAAGATTTTAAAAATTTATTTCATTTTTAAGAGTTTTTTCCCGTCCCCTCCTCTCCTCTCCTCTCCTCTCCTCTCCTCTCCTCTCCTCTCCTCTCCTCTCCTCTCCTCTCCTCTCCTCTCCTCTCCTCTCCTCTCCTCTCCTCTCCTCTCCTCTCCTCTCCTCTCCTCTCCTCTCCTTTTTCTTTTTTTTCTCATTTGTTTTCCGAATCACTGCCTTCATGCTTGCCTGTCTGGTTATTTATATTTTCCCACATACTTTCTTTCCTCCTCTCCTGGGAAAATAATATGTCAGCAAACAAACAAGCAAATAAACAACAAACAAACAAACAAAAACAATGTATATTTACTCTAATAGATGGATAGGCAGAAGCATCTGGAGAAGCATCTGAGATCACCTCAGCTTCCAGAAATATCTATATCTTCTATTGTTTTCTGGAAGTTGGGATTATCTATCTCAGTTGTTTCAGATGCTTCTCTAAGACTCTGTTTTTCTAAAGCAAGTAAATCGTTCATGAATACTGTGTAATACTCAATATTACCATACCTGCAAATATTATATAAAAATCATCAGATTTCTCTAAATTTCTTGGGATGCTGATATATAGTTTCAAACTTTCATATCAGTATTAGAGAAATAAAAAGCAAAAGCAAATTGGGACAGTTTTTATGTGATTTTTCTAGTGGATATAAATGAAGATGGAAGAACTGTCAGTAGCAATTTTTATTCAATGCATTTTATTTAAAGCAGAATGTTGAGACTACAAACTCCCAAAACATCCAGTAGTTGATAGACCTCCAAATCATTAAGGAAATGGATATATTTTAGTGAAACATGCTAGATATGCTCAGTATCCCTTTTAATTGGTTTAGAAAATTGGAGATGGATCCCAACTGTTGAATTTAAAATGCTTAATTTTAGTACCTAAATGGCTACTGCTGGACTCATGTGGTCTAGCTTTAGTTACTTTCATCCCTAGCTTACATAGTCATAGAGAGAAAAAAAATACTTCAAAAAGGAGGGACTTTTTACCCCCCGAGTTGGAAGGCAGTTCTCTAAATGAGACAATCACATGTGAAGGTGCCAGTATCTCTAATGATAGGAAAGGAGATCCCTGATTATGGCTAAAAACATGCAATCTAGGGAGACAAATTGATCTTTTTATTATTGCTATGACTTAATAGCTAATTCATTCTCTGGCTGTTTGGATCACTCCAGCTAACTCTTTCACAAAAACAATCTTCTCCAGAAAAAATTAGTCCTCAGCATTATAAAACTACTGGTAAACTGTGAGGCAGCTGGTATAATTTTCTCCTGGGATTGTGGATCAGTCCTTGACCCTGTTCATTTAGCAACATTGCAATAGTCTGTATGATGGACTTGGACTAAGGGAGTTTATGGTTGTAGATTAAGATGCCTAAATTAAAATGTTGATGTGTAGATGTTTAAACTTGCTGTTGAAACTTGTGTAATAGTCAAAGGAGAACTATTAGTACACTAAGTAGAATAAAGAGGTTTAATTCAGTAGTACATGGGTGGATATTTAGTGCTTTATTTAGTGCCTGAGGTGTTTAGGAAATTCTGTATGTCCTCCATGAGAGCATGGGTCTCCTGTATCTCCTGTCTGTTAGTCATGTGAGGAAATTTCAGGTTCTTTAGGGAACCTCAAATGTCATCTGATGTTTTGCGTGGGTAACTTAAATAAGCCATAGCTATTTATCCTCTGGAAAATTAGCACTGTCTAAAATTAACCCTATTCTCATTTTTCATTAGTCAATACAATACCAACATTCTTTTCCAGGAAGTTTTCTATCAGATCTATATCCTCATAAAACATGTCTGTTCTTATTATATGTGATTGCCATACTCCATTGTCTATACATGAAAAATAAAGGACTGATTCAGTTCTTAAATAGAGGTGTTTGGTGCCAGTTTTGTCAGTTTTTGTGCCAGATACTACTGTCTTGCCTGCAGGTTGGTGCTGAATAAAATAATGGGTTTCATATAGATACCATGTAATACCTGCTAGGATCATAAAGATATTAAAATAACCTCTGTCATTTTGGGATATCTGTTTTCTAACTAAATTTGAAGGTCTGAAGATTTTTGTTAGGTGAAATACAGTCTGACTAATAAAGAAATATTCAGTCTTTATAATACCTTTCACTGAATTATTTTAATACAGGACCCACACTGATATTTACTGATATATACTGATATTTACTGATATTTTACAAAATGTATTCAAATTGGCATCAAACTGACATTGACAGGAAACTGCTCAAGTGGAATCAGTGAATTTATGTTAAACTGCAGTAGCAAAGAAGGTGTAGTCGGTATTGACGGTAGGCCCAGTTTATTTAAAGAAATCATAATTTTTTCTGTCAGACTTTCTTTTTTTCAGAAAGGAAAAAAAAAGATCCCATCTTTCTTAATTCTAATTTCTTTAAAGTTCCATCCTTAAATCTGATATCAATAGGCATATCATTTATCACCTGTGCTCTGCCATCACAGGGAAAAAAATCTTTCTCCTCGTGGAAAACACATTATTATTTAACCTGTTTAACAATCACATGAGGAAAGAAGTAGAAAAGAAGTAAATACAAGTATAGTTTTTCTAATTAAAATAATTGTGCTAAATCAAAATCTAGGAGTTTTCAGATTTGGACTTGGGTCCTAATAATTTCTTGTTTAATGTGTTAATAGCACATTATTTCTAGAGATTGGTTCATTTAGGCCTGACCTTGCCTTGTAGAACAAATTCATATACCTGTAACATTAAGTCACTGTAGATGCCTTTCTCTCTTTCTTGAGTATATTTCTGTGTTTGATAGATTTACTGCTTTATCTCACCAAATTTAAGGGGTATCTTTTGGCATAACTTATTAGAGATTATTTTCAAGGGACTGTCATGCATGCTTTTAACATACAAAATTGACACATTACAGTATTATATCAGTCTTTCCACTGTGTATCATAAATGTAGATTCACAAAGATTTTGAAGTGTCAATGTCACTGTCCCATGAGATGGCTTGGATTAAAAAAAAATCATTATCGTTTTCACAGTTGTAATTTCAAGCTTCCATTCAATTTTGGAAAAAAAAAAAAAGAGTTTAATTTGCATGGTACTCACAAAAGACAACAAAAGAAAAATAAGCCTATGATCTTTATCCTTCATTAGAGTCAACCAGTGATCTTGTAATGATACTGCTGTTCAGTCAAATGATACATTGACTGGTCAAGGATAAACTTAGAGATGGGCTTTCTTTAGTCTATGGTTCAACTGAATATTTCCTATACATCACAGACTTCACCTATTTGTTCTACAGGATGAAATAGATACCTAAAATCAAAAGAAATTTCTTACACAGAAGCTGTAAATAGGAAGACTTTGAACTGGAGGATATGCGTTTTAATTGCTGTGCTGCTTCTGCCTCTCTGACCTACCTCCTGATCTACAGGAACTGTCAGACATTGTACAATAATTTCACTTTGTAGCTATTTTTCCAGTGGCTGATTACTTCACACCCAATGTTTAAAGCTGTTCTTCTAATGTCCGCATTAAAACACAAAACCAGCAATGTATTAAAATAAAACTTTTGGATTATAAGAGTTCAACCTCTGAAACACTGCATTTCACTATGTCCATTCTGGCTTCTAGTGGAATTGCTGTCATTGCTGGTCAGTGAATATATTGAAATGATGCAAGTATTTTATACAAAACACATTGTCTGAAATAATATGTAAAATATTGTATGTGGATCTTCTACATTTTACTCAATATTTTCAGGAGAAAAAAAGATAAATATATAACTTGGGAAAATATTTTTTAGCTAATTTACCAGATCTTCATTCAAATAATACCATCAAAGCCTTTATAAATTTAACTAAAACTGAATGAATTATTAGAATGACAATAAAAGCCATAGCTCAATAAACAAATACCTCACTAATGAAGTGTGAAGACAATTGCAAGGAGACACTTAATTAGATCATTTATAACTCATTAAGTAGCAAACGGCCATACCGTGTCGTTGGTTTCTGATGGTGATGAAATAAGATAAAACATCAGAACAGTTGTTTCAGATGTTAAATTAAGTTTACATGTTCCAAGCAGCTAGTGTACATGTGTCCACTTGCCCCAGTAGCATTGCCTTTTCTGTTGAATTCAATTTACAGGGTACTGGAATCTCAGTACCTACAGAGTATGCCATTTTATTGTCTCACTTTACTATGTCATTTTGCACTTCCAGATATACACAGAAAATGTTTTGCTGAGGAGATACCTGGGCAAATTGTATCTGCTTGTCTATAAGAGAGACTTGGGTCAATTGGAGAGGTCATTTAGTCGGGCAAGATCATTATCAAGGTGATAATGTGTTTTTGAATTTGCAGATACCAACAGAAAATGTTAGGAAAAGGGGATTTCTACCTACTAGACCTTAGACTATGAAGTCTGTAAGTCTTACAAGTGAAGATAACAACAAAATTTCAAAAATGATCCCTTCCCTCCTTCCTTCCTTCCTTCCTTCCTTCCTTCCTTCCTTCCTTCCTTCCTTCCTTCCTTCCTTCCTTCCTTCCTTCCTTCCTTCCTTCCTTCCTTCCTTCCTTCCTTCCTTCCTTCCTTCCTTCCTTCCTTCCTGCCTGCCTGCCTGCCTGCCTGCCTGCCTGCCTGCCTGCCTGCCTGCCTGCCTTTTCTTTCCTGCCTGCCTGCCTGCCTGCCTTCCTGCCTTCCTTAACTTAAGTGTATATATTTTCAGTTTAAAAACTTGTGGAAATTTGATAGTATCCATCAGGGTTGCCTAGCCTAGGTGCTATCATCTCCCTAAAATTTTATATTTTTCATAGTATCACAGCATCACAGAGTGGTTGAGGTTGGAAGGGACCCCTAGAAATCATCTAGTCCAAAATCCCCGCTCAGGCAGGGACATCTAGGACACCTGACATGGGGTCACAGCAGAGTTTTGAAGATCTTGGCTCCGAGATTCTTGACTCTGAAATGTGTAGTCTTGTAATTTACCTAATTTCCTTATCATATCAGTGAAGAAATATTAAGGTCTCTGAAGACCTGCAGAGGAAGAGTCGCTGTTAAGATAGATGCCTTATGTTCTTTGCTAAGTATAGGTTTATCCAGGCTGATAAGTTAAATGTCTCTCTCTTTTAAAGATTCTTGTGGAGAACTGAGGGAAATACAGTATGAAGAAAGTCATGAGCTCTATACTATATTAAGTCTAAGCGGGAAAAATGATTTCAAGTTAAAATGTATTTCTGTATGCTATAATGACATGTCATTTGGACTTGATTCAGTATCCTTTATTCAGAATGTCTTATATCACATACTGAAAAGCATACATAACATGGTGCAAAAAGTCATAATTTCTATGGCTAAAGCAAAGACTTGCAATATTACATCCAGTATTGACTTCCAACCAATTGCAGTACAAAACTCCTGCTGTTCAGTTAGCACAGATTTGCACTGCTGGAGAAGAAAATGCTGTTTCAGTTTTGATTTGTTTTCTATTTAAGGTATTTATGCTTTTATAATTCTATAAAAATATAATTTGTCAAGTTTAAATAAAATGTGCAGATTCCTAGAAAAACAAGAAACATTCCCCTCTCCTCCCCTCTCCTTCCCTCTCCTCCTCTCTCCTCCCCTCTCCTCTTCTCCCCTCTCCTCCCCTCTCCTCTCCTCCCAAGGCCATACTGTATTTCTTCAAGTTTGCATCTTTAGATGTTCTCTGCTTAAAGGAAGCGTTTTATAACCTTTAAATGATGCAAACATTCTAAAGATTCGAGTTCAAATCTCTGATTCAAACGAAAGTTTGCTAAGAGAAAATATTTCGGATTATTTGGAGCTAACATGTCTCTAAAATTTTATAAAGAGAAATACTGAGAATATTAAAAAAAATCAATGCTTGTTTTCCTATAAGTTGAGTTTTGTGTAGTCTTAAAGATTTAGAAAGCAGCTAGATGAAAGAAGGAAAAATAGTTTCATTTCATGAGTAAAAAGAAAATAATGGCTCACATCCACTACTGTAGGACTTTAAGTTATATAAGCAGATAGATTCTGTAAGTATATATGTTCATGAATAATAATAATAATTTAATATGCCAGAATTAATTCATCTTTAAATATTACAAAAATAATGACAATGGACAAACGTAATCTAAGATGTATAGTGACACTTTTTGTAGCCCGTGGCATATACTTTATAGCTCATGCAGATCTTCTAAAATTGATCAAAGTCATAATTCTCCAATCAATAATGTTTATGTGCTTTCAAAAAATAAGAGACTCAATCAAAGAAAGCTGAAAGAACAATATAATTTCCTGATGCTGTGATTTCTCTGCGTGATATGGAGATTATAATTTCAAATATAAACTCTGAATAGAGTACTTATTCCTAGTACTTACATATGGATCAGGACAGGCTTCACAAGCGTGCGTACGCACACACATACACACACACACTCTTTCTTGGTGTCTCATTCTTTCCATTTTTCATGCCTGACACACAAGAAAATCAAATAATATTTGTATCTCAAAGAGATAAATCTGGAAATGGTATATAAAGACTTTGTTTATATTTGTAAAATAGACAAGTGAAAGTGAACTTCCTTGTATTGTCTAAAGATAATCCATACAGATTAACTTCTTGATATATTTTTAACTTATTTCATCTGGTTAGCTCTTGTCTTTCAATGTCTACAGATGCTTAAGAGAGTACAGGCCCATTGTACTCCTGAAATTCACTAGTTCAGTACAGATAGGTTTTCTTGGACATTTTGTCTTTCTTTTTTTTTTCTTTTTTTTTTTTCTCTCTTTTTTTTTTTTTCCTGGAGTAGAAGGAAAATGTAGATAGGGAAGAAAGAATAAAACATGAAAAGTCCTGCTTCTCCACTTGTGCTCGGGTATAGTAAGTAAAGTTCTAGCTCATTTTGTTTATTAGTATAGATGTAGCCAGTGGTATTTACTTTATTAGTTTTCTCAGTTTTATCTGAAAGTCTGGTTCACCTAAATAAATGAAAAATAATAGTATTCTTTTCCTGTCAGTAGTACATTTATCACACATTGATGATGCTTTAAGGATGATTGCAATATAGTAACTTGTGGAAGAAAGTCTCTGGTTGAGACTAGTAATACGCATTCAGTAAATCACTAGACAATAAAAATACATTACACTCACCCCTTTTTTTTAGCTCACTTTCTCGGTATGCTAGCTTTCTGGATAAATCACATATTTGCATCCTATCAAAGAGAAAAAAAAAAAAAGATTGACATAGTTAGACAACTTCAGAAGAACTCTTTGTGCTATGATCTGAAGTTAGTGCAGCTGTGAGGGTTTCTGCACATTTTAAGAATTTTTCTCATCGCTGCTGTTTGAAAAAAAAAAAAACTACAGTTTGTGACTGTTCAAACAAAGTACAGAAACTTATGGGAAAAAATGCGTAATAGATTGTGCATTCTTTTATTATACTAGCAAATTTAGTGATAAATACTGTCAAGAGAGATTATAACATGACTTGTACAACAAAATCAGAGGGCATTTTTGTTTGAATTTCACAAAAAGATATCTCGGAGTGAAGTGGCATTCTCTAACAATCTTATATTACAGCCTCTTTTATTTTCTTTCTCCCTGTCATTATTTCCTCCATTTATTCTTGAAACTTCTTTTTTTTTCCCCCAAGAGAGTTACAGCTTTCCTTTTAGCCAAACTGCAGTCACCATGAATTTCATTCTCTAGTTCACAATAATGAAATTGTAGCAAATCCTAGAAACATTCCAAACTCTTTTATAGACTCCTTTACATTATGAAATCACTCATGCATTTCATGATATCTTAGCTTAGGGAATTTTAGAAACCTTCTTAGTATCATACTTTTTAGGCAAAACCTAGCAGTACAATTTGTTTTTAGCAGTAACTGAATTCTTAAGCCCTTGTAGAACTAACTTAATTGGAGGAGAGAGCACTTATATGCCTTTAGGGAAAAGATTTTTTTTTTCTTTTTCTTTGCTGTTGTTCTTTAATACATTTACTTGAAAGTTCTTATAATAACTTCTCATGCCCAAGTGTTTTGAAGAGTGTCCACTTGCATTTTCAAATAGATATTTCAAAGGTAGAAATGAAGTTAATCACAGAATTACAGAATGATTAACGTTGGAAGGGGCCTCTAGAGATCATCTAGTCCAAACCCTGTGCTCAAGAACGGACACCTAGAGCATGGGGCACAGTGTGGCATGCGATAATTTATTTATGCTATCATCGAAAAGGAGTTTTATTTTTTTTAACAGCTATTTCTATTGCCTTTTTAGTGCTTACATTAATATGATTAAGTTACTCAGTCTATTTCTTATGCTACAGTTTGCTTCTTTGTCTCATTGACACTGCTAGCATTTAATGAAGTTTCCTGTGGATCTGGAAAACATCCTGTGGATATTTACACAATATTAACTTAATTACATGTCTACTTCTGTTTGCTGTAGCTGCTATCTTTTTTTAATTGCTTATGACTTTGTTGTTGAGCTCAGATTATTCTAATCACACCTTGAATGCCTCTTTAAATTTTTTATTTGTTTTTGATGTTTCATACTGAGGGAATAATTAGATATTTTAACTATTCTCAAAACCAAATTATTAAAGCAAATGTAGGGTAACTGAATCTTTCTTAAACTTTACATGTATGTCTTGTGCTATCCTGATAATTGTTCATCTACAAATTTTAATGACTATGTTTTGTACATAAGTGTAGCTGATTACCACAAGAAGCCCTTCCTTTAACAAAATGTTAAAAACACATCAGCTGAGATCATATACCTTTGGATAACAACCAAGAGCGATATTCTTTCATATTTTTTAAAATAGTTTTGTTTGTTCAGGGAACAATGGTTTCACTTGATACTAGTTCTGTTAGTATATATTGTTTATTATTATATCACAATCACAAGTAAGTCCACTAAATGAATTCATATCTAATATTTTAGAAACCACATTGCAGTGTATCAGTTCTATCCACTTGCCACTTGACTTTGCCATATCAGGCAAAGTGAAGACTAACATGAATTGTTTTACTTAAGTTCAGACATATAGCCTTTTTATCAACAACATTGAAAAAAATATTATTGCAGATCAAAATTGGTAAATTCCAATAAGAGAGAAACATTTCTAGACAAACGATAGCTCTTCTTTGAAGACATGTATTACCATGATCTGAATTTTGATGCCAATGTCTCCAGAGACAAATCACTAATTGGTACTTTACACTTGTTGATTAAGAATTTTCTAAAGCAAGAGTAGAACATGATGAACTCTAGACCAAAAGTAGAACATGATGAACTCTAGACCAAATTCTTTCTGTATTTTCATTCCTTGTTGGGATATAGAGAGTTTACTTGTGAATAAACAAATAACTGTTAATGCCATAAGGTATTAGGTAGATCATCTATCAACTGGAGTCCGACTGTGAACAAATTGCAACTCATATGCAAGTAAAGAAAATTTGGAAAAGGAAACTTCCCGCACAGCATTCAGTGACATATGTACATTGTACTCTTCAAATGATTAAAATGCAATATTTAATGAAATAATTGTGGAAGCTGGAAATAGCCTTACTCAAAGGGGTGCTGTGCAGGCGATGCCTTGACTCTAGCAAAACTATCTATCTCACTGACTAACGAAGTGCATACTGTAAACTATTAAAAAAATATAACAAGATGCTTAAGTTTCCTCAAGAAGTAGCCTTTCCTCTTGCCCTTCCCACTTTCTCCCACATATCCCAATGCTTTTAAATGACTTCCTTGTATTTGATGTTCATAGAACACTTTCAGTATGATTAAGTGTGTTGTCACAGCAGTTTTTTAAAACTGTCATTTGCTAAACCAATACAATGGGAGATTTATCAAATAATTATAAAAGCATGTTAATTTTTTTTTTTTTTTAAATAGGTAAGGCAGAGGAAAGGTTCATTTTTGTACCACTTGCTCGTTATGTAGATTTGTTGTGAACCGATAGATGGTTTACTTCAACTGTGTTTACATTAGAATTTGTATGAGTATTCATATAGAGCAGTATTAATTTTAGGATAACAATACTTGAGTATTACTCGACTGACATATTGTCTACATTTATAAATATTACCATTTGATGCCATTTAATTATCTATTTATGGATTTCACCCACAGAGGTTTGCAAGTATATACTTGCAGCTTAGTGGTAATTTTCCATCCATCTTGTACAAATACAGTGAGACAGGTGGTCCAGAACTGTTACAATTATTTTGGTAGGAAGAAGAAGAGGGAGCTTAGATATTTCCTCATGAAATATGCTTGCACTAGCCAGATGATAATTTAAAAAATAGTGGTTTTTTTAACATATGAGAAACACATACAGCAACAGGAAATATTAAATTATGTTTTCCAAATGGTTTCAGATTGTCTCAGATCTTTAAATGCATTTTAATGCAAAGTTAAGTTTAATATACAGTTAATAGAATTTCAAATACATTGATTAATTTCCTGAGGAAAAAAGTTATATTTTCAGAGCGTTAGTATACACAGTTTTTGTTTGTTTGTTTGTTTGCTTTTTTGTTTCTTATCTTAATAGTAAATGGACAACAGATCCAGTGATAAGACTATTTGGCGCAAAGGAATGACAGATACTGGCCAAATAATAGACATTGCAGTCACAGCAGTCATGATAATTTACTTTATCTAAATTGTTTGAATTTAAGCTGTAAAATTAATGTGAAAAAAATCCACTTTTCTGTCTCTGAAGAATCACAGACTATGGAAGGGAGGGATTCCTGGCTTATTCTGGGGCAAATTCAAGAAGCGAATCCTGGTCCTCAAATCAAGTGTTAAAGAATGTCTCATGTTCATACATAAAAAACAGCCATCATGAGCAAGCTGGGCACAACCATGCTGTACATCATTTAGATCTGTCATTTTTATGGACTCTATCCAATGCTCCTGTAGCTCAAAAACGTATTAGGAGGTTTTGTGTGTGTATGTGTGTGTGTATGTTTCTTTCAGTATAAATGCTTGAAATAAATAATGTAACTTATGTGTTGCAGTTTATCAGTGTGCTTTTATAGGACAAAAGTGCTGAAAACATGAGATGTGGCATGAGGGTCTCTCACTCCAGAAATTTACAGTGGTTTTGCTTTGGGGAGAGGTACTCCTGGAAATAACTGCTACAAACCTGGGAATTGAATAACTTTATTTTTGCAGTAAAGACAATCATGAATGCAAAGGGTGAACTGGTGAGTTAAGTTGTATGACAGTCCAGTTAGTTACACTACACAGGTGATTTTCCCAAAGCTTTCTTTAATTTGTTCCTGTCCCTTATGGAAGTAAATTACTACTTAAATTATACTTCAGATACTTTGAAGATAAGTCTTAGGAGAAGATCCCTAAAATTGAAAAAGTTCTAAATTAAAAAAGAAAAATATACCTCATATGACTCAGTTTGAGTCTGAAGAATAAAAAAAGGAGCTATCATCTGAAGGAAAAAGAACTTTGGCAATGCAAATCATATGCCCATCTATTATATTGTCATTCTGCAAAAGGTTCAGAGCTGCCCAGAAATACTGTAAAAGACAAGAAAATAAGGCTATGTTCTAATATATTTTTCTTAGATTCTGTCAGAGAAAAGATTTTTCAGTTTTAGAAGAAGATTGAAAATAAGTATATTGTGAGTTTATGAAGTACTTTATGATTAAAATATTGAAGTAATATCCTTAGAAAACATCATATTTTCCCTATAATTTAGGGAGAACAAGGGGGAGAAACTAGATAAAACTATTTTCAAGTTCATGAATAGTAATAGTTACTAAAAAACTAAGCTTTGGCAAAATAAAGCTTTTCTTAAAAATGCCTGTGAACTGTCTTTATATTAGAAAAGAATAATAAAAAAGAATATGCCATCTTATAAAAACATCCAGTTATATTTTGCCTCCTTGCTAGTGCTACTGAAAAGATTTTCCTTTAGATCGCCTTTTTGTCCTTTCAAGGTCACCCTTATTAACTTAAGGTAAAGTTTAATTTTTAAATCTGCTCTCCATTTGATGTAGGACCAGATTATTTGGGTGAAATAAGAATTTTCATTCCTAATTTTCCTGCTAGTCAGGAGAAACTTGAGTTAATTGGCTTTTATCCTGAGTCATATCCTCAAACTTCAAGAGATTCATAATTAATTATTTACAGGGCACATATCCTGTTTCATCCAGTCCACAGTCTTAAACATTTGGACTCCAGAGTATAGAATTTTAACAATTTACTTTCTAACAAAAGGGGTGAACTAAGGGTGTATAACACCTTTTAACATATATTTTATCTCTTGTGAAGGTATCAGCAATGAAAAGTGATAGTATGGAATAACTGCCCACACCTTGACTTTCTTTTAAAAGTTTGGATTTAACAAAACAGAAGTAAATATAATAAAATCTCCCGGGAAGAGCACAGTGTGTCTCCTTCACAGTGTTCTTCATCAGTTCAGATTCAGAAACACTGACTGCCTCGAAGGGTGGACTCTAGAATTTTAACAGTGCAGTTCAGAGAAAACCAAGCCACAAGAGTAACAAAGATTCAAACACCACAGAGCTTTGTAGGGAAGCTATTATAATTGGCTTTCCACTGCTATCCTTATCTATAAGAAATGTGTCACTATTACAGATGCTCGGACCCCCTTGTGGGCTGCAAGAGCATTTGGAGATACAAAATGACAGAGTGGAGGCCTGGAGTGCATGCAGTAAGAATGGCTGAAAAACTCCATTGCATCTGGGTACAGCCAAATTACAATGCTCTGCTATAACATTTTATAGCAAAGAATTATTTGGAAGAGCTATTGAAGTATAAGGTTCATCTGTTCTGGCTTTCTTCTAAGCCACTTTCCAAGCTGAATGTTCCCAACAATTATCTTCATTATTGAAGAAGAGCTACTGTATAAATGCAAATTTAACAAATGAAGAGAAATGCCCTGTTCTGTAGCCATTTATGTTAGTACCTTGCTTTAAAATTGCAGTGATGGTAAAAAATACATGTTCTGCATCAGCAGATAAATCTGATGAAAGAGATGAAAGTCTGTTACTACTACTACTTTTATATAGCAGCATCATTATCTGGGTTTGGTGAGATTTCTCTTAAGGCAAAACTCAGATGATCTGAATCTGTCAAGAGAACCCTTTTTTGCAGAAAACTGTGTCAGCCTGTATAACTACAACATGCTTCTCTTCACCCCAGGATAGGCTTAAATTGTACGAAGGAAAGGGCACTGGAAGAAATGGCTTGGTAAATGTTTGTGAGAATTCACCTAAAAGAATTTTGGGGTTTAAACCCTTTGATGTAAATGTGTAAGCAGAATTGACTCTACTGTCAGGAAAGAAGATTTTATGGTTTTAATTATAAACATTCTTCTTCAGTTTGATCTGGGAAAAAGTACATTTTTTTCAGCTATAATCTGTTTCTGCTGTCCAAAATGGTAGATAATTAAGCAATCAATAAAGAATATTCACAAGAACATTAATGTTAGTAGAATTGCTTTTATAAAATTGTATTTTTATTGACTACAATAAGTTTCAGTAACAATAAATGTGCAAAGGCTTATACATACTAACTAATGATTTCCTGAAATGTGCGTGCTATGCATTCCCTATCTGCAACATCATGCAACTGACAGTTATGCAACTGACAGCAATTTCCACTAGACACTGAAAAATATTTCAGTATAAAATATTGTATATTTATTTTCCTTTGAAATATAGACTGGACATATGCTTAGAGAGAGCATGAGATGTTCCTCAAAAAGCAACTGAGCATATTTGGTAAAAGAAGATTGCAGAGTACAGCATGTGGCTTTAGCAGAGAGCATGAGAGTCTCATCGAGGAAGGGAAAACCTGTAGCTCAAGCAAAGACTTACAAAAGGAAACTTTCTAGGCACGTTAAGTCTGAAATGACTCACCCTACCCAGAAAGCAGGGAGACCACCATTCATAAACTCTTTCTTCAGCTTCTCTTCTACCCTACCTACTCTCTTAGGGCTTCGGCTATTTAGGAAATAGTCTGTTTCATTTTCTAATAAGGAGTTCTCCACGAGGCAAGTGAGTAAATCTGCTTAAAAGATCTTGCTATTTCAGAATGCACTTAAAGTGGTTCAAGACATAGCTACATAGACTTGCACAAACACCTCAACTTCTGATCCTTTTGAGCCAGAAAGGTAGTAAATGACTTAGTGCTGGTCTTATCCTGTGTTAATAAGCATATCGGGAAGAATTACACTTGCCCAAAGAGTTATTTGCTCCCCCAGATTTGGACTGGCTTAATTGGCCCTGCTTAGCTTGGAGTGCATTATTGATTATCTACACCTGGCCATACCTACCTTTTTGGCAAGCAGAGAGACAACATTCACGCAACTCATGATAAACCCACACCATGTTTTCTTCTTCATCTGATCAAGCACCAGCTGTGTTGTTAAACTTTCACAAGATTTACCAATTGGTCTAGATTACCCAAGCAGGCACTGAAGTGCTTTTAAGCGTGTTCTCTTTTATATTAAATAATACAATAAAATGTGGGTCAGATAGAAATGTATAAAGAATTAGTCTTATTATTAAGCTTAATTCTTAGGACAGGCACCCAAAATGGGAGAATCTCAGGTTTGTCAGCTCCTGATTCAAGTGCTTGTTGTTTTATTACCTGACTTAAAAAATGCACAAAACCTTAAGAACAGCAACTGGATTCCAGTCTTCTCTTTTGTCAAATGAGTGCCATTACTGAAAACTAAATGATTTTGATTTATGGCATATCTTGATATTTCCAATGTAAAGTTGGCTGTTCTCAATAGACTCTCTGGCAAGTAATTTCAAAAAGTCAGTTTGTACCCGGGAAGGAGAACATCTTTGAGAAAAGGATTTGCTGGACTGAATCTTCTATGATTTCAGGAGGAATTAAGTTTTCATATTCCTTATACTCAGTATATTTTCTGGTGAGGTATGGTATAAGGGGAATTACCATTTCCTGCAGCTATGTTTCAAAAGAAGGCAATAGATATTGCCTTTGTGCATCATTATGTTCAGTAAGGTTTGACTGAGACTTTCTACCACATAAGTTTGACATCTTTTCTTTCCA
The DNA here is from genome assembly GCF_059628265.1 of Tinamus guttatus. Taxonomy (NCBI): domain Eukaryota; kingdom Metazoa; phylum Chordata; class Aves; order Tinamiformes; family Tinamidae; genus Tinamus; species Tinamus guttatus. The sequence goes on from NW_028289440.1 coordinate 193,783, forward strand.
CGTACTATACTTAGACAGATGCATTATGAAAGTATCAGAATTGATGACTGACTTCAATGCTCCTGTTCTCCCAATGAGGCATCATGCATCTGTGGGTACCTTCTTTGGATCTTTGGATAAGAGATGATGTGCTCCTATCATTCAGAGCACTTGGCAACCAGAAAGCTTTATAAAAAAAATTCTGGTTCTCAAACTGTTGAACTCAAAATCTGAAAATAGAATGAAAATAGTATGAATACCAATCATATTACTGGTTTCAGTCCCTCAAATTATATAAAAAGAGAAACAACTACTCTATGAGTCCCAGTGTTATACGTGAGACAGTTATAATAGTAGATATCAGTTTGCTACAGTATATAAAAGTAAAATATGCTTCTGATCATGAAGTTGATTTACCTGAGGAATTGCAGTCTCCAAAATTGAAGTACATTTGAGTTTAGTGAGCAAGTTGCAGAAAATTTTCCTCATCTAATTTTGAAGATAGTTGCATAAGTTCTGTTAAAATCATATCATATACGTCTCCTAGACAAAATATAGGTAGTATGATACAGAAACAGAAGTTCAGGTTTGCTCCCTTTAAGTTAATTTCTCCCCTGTTCAGAGAACTAGGAAAAAGCCTCTTCAGCTTTTAATGTCTATGAAGCTGGACCTTGTCTTGAATCTTTTCAGCAGGCTGTGTAGCTCTGTTGCAGTCTCTAGACAATAGTCCATATCAGCTGGTTAGAATAAAAAGAAATTAGAAAAGGAAGTATCTGAAGTAATGTTCTTCTAAAACAGTCAAAGGTCTGCCTCCCTTCTCCCCTTCTCCCAGTTCTTTCTATTATATGATTTTGTAGATGTGTGAGTTCTATCCATCAGGATAAGGGTTTTGCAGACCTGTGGAACTAGGAGGTCTGAACATTTGCAAAAAATGTGAAAAGCATCAAGAATCCTGACTGATATACCACTTCAAATAAATAACAAATTGTGAAGAAAGTTAATCATTTTTATTTATAAGAATATAAATATATTCTTAGTGTAAAATTCATTATTTGCACTTAATACCTATTCTTTTAATATCTAGTATAAAGTTTTACCCAATTACATTTTAAAGAAAATAAGAATGGTTATATAAAATTGCAACTGTCGACTATCCAGGACTTTAAAAATAGTCTAATCTGTTCAATGCAAAGATGGTAAGTTTTCTTATTTATGATCATGCACTGCTACTACATTATGATGATGATTTTGGCTAACATGAAAGTTGATAGACCAGACTTCCTTAAGAATATTCCTGCAAGAGTGGAAGACGTTTAGAAGAATGTTTCATCCACCCTGGAGAGCTAAGTTAGTGTGGGTATGAAATTCAAAGACTTCATGTAGAGTAGAAGACCAGTAAATGTAAATTACAAGCTTGATTATGAAAAAATATTGAGTTTTCATTTGAAGATGCATAAAAGGTTTTGTGCCTGATCAGCCATTCTAACATGCAATAAAAGAGTACTTTGCACTACAGTGATCAATATGCTTTAGTGTGTTATTGGATTTCTGTCATGTGCATAACTAGAACTACTGCAGGTGTAATCTGATTTTTGAGAAAACCAAGTGGCAATATTGCCCAACTCTCTCTTTAAGCAGAATGTGAAGCTCTATCAGTCCCATAGCTCAGAGCCTGTGGTTATGTATTGTCAGATTTACAACTTCATCTTTTTTAGTGTAGTTGTTAAGATACTCTATGAAATGTGCTATTGCACAACTGCTTTTCTGAGCAGAAGAATACTGAGTATTTAAGATTATAAAGGACAGTTTTAAGGACAGTTATAAAAAACAGGCATGAGAACGTGGATAGACTGATAGTGTTTTGAAAGTAGGACATGACTTATGGATAAAACAGGATGCATTTTAATCACTTGATGGCAAAAGGCTAATTAAACTCCAACAGGAAATTAATATAACACAAGATGGGAGAATACCTATAAGTTATCATTATCTTGTGCAAGATGACAAAACTTGCAGCCAAAATTGTAGCTTCCAGCGGCAAAATGGCAAAAGCATAGGAACCCTCAGCTATAGGTAAGGTTGGACTAAATTCAATTTAATTGCCTGACAGCAAGGATTTATGCTTCAGGTATTTATTTATATTTTTTTTTATTTATTTTCCTGATTAGATATCTGCAAAACATCGGGCTTCACAATCAAAAAGATATTTTCTTCAGGCATTGCACCTTTATTTAGACTCCAACAATTGCAATGTGTGGTACTGTTCATGAGATAGTGTCTATTAACACCTTAACACTTTGGCTGTCATTTTATGTATCTGCTATTTGCAGTAGAGATAATAGGTTAGATTCAATCAAGGGATTATTGATGTTTGCCAAATATATACTGCTTAAGCACAGATAATATCAATGTTTGGTTTTTTATGAGTGCTGACTTTCCTTAGCAATAGTTCTAGATTTTGCTTATTGACACCTTTGTAAAGCTGGAGTAACTACCTTCAGGTCAGTAGAATTACTGTGTTTTCTTGTTGTGCAACAGAAAGCAGACATTTGAAAAGTTTGTCTTTAAACATGTAGTTTAAATGAAAATTCCCACCATGCTGGGAACCCATAATGAGAACAGTAAGTAATAAACAGAAATCTATTTGGTTTAAATTTAGAGGAAATAAAAATATCTGTCTAAAATCACTTTGATTCATATTTTTGTGGGCCAGATCAGTGCGACGTAATGTTGTGTGAAACACAGATTCTGATTGCTACAGATTGTCCCAGTTATTCCTCTCAGGTAGGTCCCTGAGAGGCCTTATGGTCCATGACTAACCTCACCTGGTTGTCACCTCACTGGACCTCACCCTGGGTCCACAGACCCAGACGATCCATTTTGATGCTATATAATTTGTGATTGTGGCAATGAAAATGCTTTTTCTTTCTGTCCAATTTCTCACTTTTCCATTCAATCTAAACTGACTGATGAGAGTCAACTTGCATCTAATTTAAAGTCTATATAAAAGGCAGAATAGACTATCACAGGATCATGGAATCATAGAATTAAGGTTGGAAAGGACCTCTAGAGGTTATCTAGTCCAACCCCCCTGCTTCAGCAGGGTCACCTAGAGCACGTGGCACAGGACTGCATCCAAGCGGGTTTTGAAGATCTCAGGAGAAGGAGACTCCACAACCTCTCTTGGCAACCTGTTCCAGTGCTCTGTCACTGTTAAGTGAGGGTGACAATCAATTTCAGTAGTCAAATATGAGGATAATATCAAAACAGTAATGGTAGGGACGTTTAGCTTTAGATTCTTGTTTGTGTTTTTCTATCAAGCAAGAATGCTAATAAAAGAAGAATAAGATTAAAATGACTTCAAAAAAAAAGCTATCCGATAAAAATGGCTGATGTACACCAAAGCCAGATCTGTTATTCTGAGGTTTTACTCAATTTTGTCCCTAGCTTTTCTCTGTAGCTCTTTTCTGATTCATTCCAAAATAAATTAGAGTAGAATCTAAACCCTTGGAGTCCAGGGATCTAACTATAAATAAAACATTTTTTCAGACAGTGAATATGGGAGAATATGTTTTTTATACCTGCTGGTCATTAAAAGCTCACCAAAAATGTGGATCAAAGAATTTCTACTGTCAAAAGGAGCACACAGCAAAATCTGTGGAGCTTCAAAGAGTGAATAAGGAGTTTAAGAGAAGACAACAACAGGAATGAATTGACACAGGCTCATTGTAACCATCTACTGAGAAAATGTAGCTAAAATTCTGGCAGAATATAACTACTATTTCAACAGTTCTGTGGGGTTATGCCTTATATAAATGTAGTAACATTTAAAATATGTTATTTCTCTGCAAGAATTACATGAGGATGAAAAATAACACCAAAACCCACTGAGCTGTCTTTTATTTTTCCAATAGAGTGCAAAAATGTGAGGAGATAATTTATTTTGTCTTCGTCTTATCTAGTTGCTTTAGGACTATTTAAAAAAAAATCTGGGAATCTTGGCACAAATTTACTTTTTTGTATGTCTTTCCTTGTAGTGTTATTTCTCCCAGACCCTCCCTGTCTGACATTCTTTTTAATGATCAGTGAAAGAGACTAAATGAAAAAGAAACAAACAAAGCAAAACTCAAGGTTTTTATGCTTTAAAAATACTTGAAACTAGCATTTTTGTTTTTTAGGCTACCAAAGTATTTTCCATGCTTCCCAGTCATGCATTGGGAAAAACTGCAAGCTGCATATGTTCCTTCAAAATGACTAAGAAGAGGAATACATGTTTACTCCATTGCTTCTGTTTTACTAAAACCTTCTTTTTCCCTACTGTGTTAGGTTATGGAATTGGGAAGTTGCACATGGAAGTGATGACAGCTTTCTCTTCTTCCCAAATGCTGTTACTGTGACTTGCTTCATAAATGCCAGCTTCAGGGGCATTCTAAACACTCATAAATCAATTTAAATGATGTTAAACTAAGTATCACTTCTAGTTCAATCAGCCCCAAAGACAATTTTCATGTGCAGTAGTATAAAGTGTTGCATTTTTCCTTTCTTACAAACAAATTCGATCTTTAGTCATAAATAATTAATTCTACTTCATTCTGTAATTTTTCTTGCTCCAGGGCAGCCTTTCAGCTGGTCAGGGCTCAGTAGGATTTATTTTCCATGTTTCACCTTGCTTCCCCAGCAAAAGAAAATGAGATCACAGTAAACATAATTCATTACCAGTCTTAGGGTAAAACTCTGGTAAAGAAAAACTCCAGAGTCTAGGAAGTGAAAGCGTATTCAAATCTGTGAGGAAGTCCAATTTTGGAGCAAAGAAAAAGAGGCCTTCAGAAGGAAATATGAAGAGACTAAAAAAAGCAGTATGGATTACTCTTGCAGAGGGAGGTGGTATCTTACTCAAATACAATGTATGGTAAAACCAAAGGGAAGTGCCCGAGATTACTCCTCAGCAGTAATTCTGGGGTAGGCAACCACACATTCAGCTTTTCACTCTGGGAAGGAGGACAACCACAGGCAATAACACAGAAAGAATGAAAAGATAGGTCAAAATGTTCAGTAAAAACCTGGTGTTTTTTTTTTGTCAGATGAAATTTTTATGTCATCTATTGTCTAAGTCATAACAGCCTTCTCTTCCGGACAATGAAGTGTTTCCTTATCTCATATGACAAGAAAGGTGACCATTTACTATGGTCATATTCCTTATTGCATAATGATTTTTGATAATTCACTGTAAGTCTTTATTTACTATGGATTTCAGCAATTTGTGGAAAATCGTATTTAATTTAGCAGACTAGCCGAAGTGCACCAAGCTCCCCTTTCACTCCCACCAACCTTGTGTTTCTAACTATGAGTCATTCTCTTTGAGCATATTCTGCCTGCTCTGTGTTGACTGTTGTGTTAATAAGCTTTGTTTGTGTTTTTATGATTTGGCATATTTAGACCCAGTTTTCCCATCTTTCCAAAAAGTGATATGAAAGCTTTGCATTAATTATAACTCTAAGCTTCTTAGAAATGTTTCCAAATCTTTCTTTTTTAGGTACTTATACGTATAGGTTTCAATTTTAAGTACTGCATACTCCATACAGCTATTTAATAATAATTGTCTAATAACTGTTAAGTCGCTTGAATATGTTCTGAATGTGTACTTCAGTGAAATGTCAGAAGACACTGGACAATTACACAAACTTGGATATTATCATAATTAAACTGATTTGGACTGACAGATTTGCATGATATTCAGCAAAGGCATGTTGGTGAATTGGTCTTTCAGTATAGTCAATTTTCATAGTTTACTCTTTTAACTTTTTGATATAGACTATATGTGCTAATTGCTTCTTAATTCTGTATAATTCCTCTGGGAAATCTATTTAATGATTTCTCATCAGTAGAAAATGATCCATTCTTTTCTATCAAGAGAAAAAGTCCTCAAGGCCTTTATTTTCCCTTACAATGTCATTATAGTACACTCAGAAATAATTTATCTTATTAAAAAGCCAGTACAAGAATGTATACTAGAAAAATTAATTCTAAGAATGGCAGATGCACTTTTGTCCTTAGTTGAAAAGATGGCTGTATGGAAAAACTGGAAACTTGAAAAGTTTGATTCTTTCTACTAAAAATGATTCTTTCTACTAATAGGGAAGTTATATGTAAACTGTTGTTCAGTGACCTAATAGTCTGAAATAGAAAGTTTTGCAGATTATTGAGAGATTGACATTTCTCAATACAATCAGTGTAACTGCACACTCACTATCATCCAGAATCAACCAGCCATTGAGAGCTGGAGCAATCCAGCCACCCCTATAATAGAACAGTAAAATAAACATCTCAGCAGCTGAAGGGAATGCTGTATCTGTTAACTTTATAGAAAGTCTCTCTACTTTGAAAGGTCACTTTATTATCTAGTGTCAAGTAGAAGAAATCTATTTCTTAATACCTAAGACTTTTTATTTAGGGACAAATAATACCAAACTAGACCTATTTTTTATTGCTTATGAGAGTCAATTGACTTGTCTTTCAAAACCTTTTTTTTTTTTTGAGAGAGACAGAGAGACAGAGAGCCTGAAATACTTCTTAAAATAGAAAAGTTTGTCAAGTAACTCACTTCACCATGTCATTTGTTTTTCTTGATCCCCTGTACATCCACCCAACACAAACATTAGCATTTTATCTGGGTCTTTGCAGATGTTCTGTGATCCAGAACATTCCTTCTGAACAAGGACCACCCTCCAAATACAGTATGGAGTAAATTACACCATCCTGTAATCTCTATTTAAGTTGATACACTCAAATTCTAGCAGATCAGTAGTCATATTTATGATACCTGGCATCACATCCTAAGCCAAGCAAAATATAGAAAATCTTCCTTGTCACAGAATCTTCACATTATTTAAGACACTTTGGAGAAAAAAAAAAAAAAAAGAAAGAGAGAGAAAGAGAGATTTGTGTTTGAGGGTTTTGTGTTTCAGGAGCTCTAGGACTAGGTGACCTCTAGGGCACCTGCCACCAATCTGTCCTGAAGGTAACTAGTCCTGAGCCAAAAAAGCTGTGAATCACTGTGTACCACATGGTAAGGTGACATCTTTCCTAAAGCGAGTGCTGTAACCAATCTAGATGGAGACTATGAGTGATTATTTATTTTAAGAATAGTTCTTGTAAAGTCTAAAATAAGACAATCTCCCTACGGAATAAAGGCCAGATTGCAGAAAGTAGTTGAGTGCCTTAAACAGGAGATTGGTCAAGTTTAGATGTATGATTTAAAGCTCAGCTACCATATGAACCTATAGATACCTAAACTCCGTAAGTGACATATCACTTTTAAGTTATATTTATAGTTCAGTAACAGTCTTGAGTTGCGTTTCTTTCCGTATTCTGAAGGGCTGAGTCATCATTCACCCTACTGACCACATGAACTATGTTATTGGTAATATAATCTTGAAGTTAGGCATTGCTAGACTTCGGATTGCATTATTGTTTTCAATCAATTACTGCACATGTTTAAGAGTGTCAGAATCTGGCTCCACCAGTCCAAAAAATCATCTATATCTCATAACTGAGTTAGGCTACCATATCGCTATCTTTTTCATCATCAGTGATTCCATCATGATCAGTGACTCATCAGTGAGTGATTTTTTGTGATTTTTGTTTGTTTGTTTTCTTCTCATTTAACACTTCATTACGTGAATATTATATGAATATTAAGAAATTGTTATAAGAATAATAATAATTAAACACAGGAGTAAAAGTTGAAGTGTCCCTACTATGTATTTCTCAGTCATGGAGTATGCATGCTGGAGTCACATGAGATTGGATTGCATAGAGAATTTAGTCCACTGCTCATTTGAACGTTACTTCACAACTTACGTTCAGTAGAGCCACATGATATAATTTCTAGACTTACCACATACGTACTACAGTGTGACTGCATCTATCAAAAAATAAATAGATCTGTAGTAACCATCGAATTCAGTATATACATGCTACATACATGGAAACATTTGTAGGACTAAGCTAAAAAAAGACATGCTGAGGGAAGTTATATGGAAATGGGGTAACCAGATCAAGAGCATTGTTTTTTCCCCATGGTATCTGTATTAAATGTTGCTGTATTTGTCACATCCTTATATGAAAACACATTATTTTTAGTTTCATAACAGGATGTTGCTGAGCCTGACAAGCATTTGAAAGCCACAAGCAGGCTAAGAATGAGCATCCTCCTCCTCCTGCAGGCAGCCATTCTAAGCTTCACTGCAGAAAAAATGTCACTGCCTCAAGCAGTGTCTGAAGTTAAAAATTTTCTTGCAGATCTCTGTAAATCTTAACTGTACTGAAAATGAACTCATCAAAATTTTAAAAAGGTTGCATGGTTATGGTATGCAGCACACACAGAAATATAAAAATAATCTTGCTTCTTTCTCTTTAAATCAGTTTCCTTTCCGTTACACATATTGTTTTCATCATCTGGAAAGTTCCTTTAATAGAACGGAAAAAAAAAGTCTTACGCCTGAGCATATGCACTCATCCATTAGTATTCTAACACTATTCAATGCTCATTCAGTACAAAATTAATCAGTATTTTTTTTTACTCATAAGGTTCTCAGAAAATACTAGCCTACTAAACTTCCTGCAGTGTCGGTCACTTTCCCCATGCTTTACCCTGTGTAGTCTTTTTTTTGCCCCTTTAACTTTTTCTTCTCTTGGTTCAAAAGGCATTTCTTCAAGAGATTCAAAACAAAACAAAAAATTAAACATTCCACCAAGCACAAAAACATATTTATTTTCTGTAAGAAGTGTTAAGAGATAATACAAGTAAATGTGAAAAAATATAGTGAATCCATGTAAGACTGTTTTTCGCCTTGCATTTTTGACAGTCTGAATTAAAGGGAATAGCTTTATTATTTTCATGGAATCTAATTGACTATGGTCTACACCATAACAACTTGTTGACCAAACTAGCCTTACCAAAAATTATATGAAGTTCATTATATCCATTTAAATTCAAAGAATCATCAGATAAAGCTAAAATATTTCTGTGTTTTATAAGTTAAATCATATAATACTAGTGAAAAAAATAAAAATATTTTTTTTAAAAAAGATTTTTCACCCAAACTCACTTTAACACCTTCTTATACTTGCTTTTTAACCCAACCTGAGTGTTCTGAGTAAGGCTACTGTTTTTTGTTTTATTTTTTTGTTTGTTTGCTTTTTTTTTTAACTGCTTTCCTTTCCCACTTACTCTTAATAAAGTTTGTAGGCAGTTTTCCTTCTTCTTCAAAATAAGTTCGCAGTGCCCTCAAAACAAAGCTCTAATGATTAACTACTAGCAAATACAAAACATCACTGTTTCATTGTATACCTTGTTTCATCTTTTCTCAAAAAGCAGCAGCTTTTTGTCAGGTTTCCACTGGGGACTATGCATCATATGGCAGCCTCTTTTTTATGTTTCAGATTTCAGATCCCCACTTTCATCAGCCTCAGAGAAGATCATAGTTCTGTCTCATAAAGATTTTTTTTTGGCAATTCTTGTGTTCCTTTTACAATAACTTTCACAATGCTGAGAGAGAATGAGATGAGTCAAATAGTTCCTGATCAGTCTGCTCTAGGATTAATCTGTTATTTTTGTTCACAAGAAGCTTCTAGATATTTTTGGCACTATGTTTTCAGTGAAAACTCTGAAGAGTGCTCCTTTTCCTTGAAGTAGTTTTAAAAGCTTTGTCAAAAAGAGCGGACTTAAGCCTAATTTAATCTATTTCTGCTTTTACCCACCAAGAATTTATCCCTCCCAGTTACCCAGTTCAGCATCTCTGTGTTGGCTGAATTATGCAATTAGAGAGAAGACTGTTCAACATATCTAATGTCAAAATATTTCTTTTTATCATTTGTTTGCACTCAAAGGGATTCTATATTTGGCGACTCTTTACACTCTAATACAATAATTTCTTTTACTAATTTTTCCAGGTTGAAGTTATTTCAATGAAGATCTTATCTGAAGGAGAGATTTTCTATATACATTGGTTTGACTAATGTGATATGGATAGTATGATAAAACACAATTTAATTTAATATTGAAAGTAAACACTTTTCTAGTTGTTCAACTGTAGTAAAACCAGACTACATAAACTATAATATATACCAGAGATTCAGAGTTTTATATATATATATATCAGATTTTTCTGGTGTATTAATTCTACCTTTTGATACTTATCCTTGTAATAATGGTTGCAACTTGCTAAAATACGCACATTGTTTTAAAATAGTTTTAGAGTCCAACAGAGTCCAATTGCTAAAAAAATTATTGAAAAAAAATTCAATACTATAATTCTATTGAGAGTAAATGTATTTAATTGTTCAGTAATATGATATATCAGACATTATACATCAATAAAAAAGGAAGGACTGAAACCTTGATCTTACCCAAGGGAAGTTTTGCCTTTCGATTCTGAAAGAAAAAGATATCACCCTAGTTGCCCGTTCTGGGTGACTTTCAAAACAAACAGCATGTTGACAAAAGATGAAACAAGGTATACGATGCAGCGGTGGTTTTGTGTATTTATAAGTAGTCAAACACTAGGGCTGTGGTTTGAGGGCACTGGGAACTTATTTTGGAGTAGTAGTAAACTGTCTACAAACCTTATGAAGAGTAACTGAGAAAATAAATAAATAAATAAATAATATCCCAGGAGCCTAAGATAAAGAAAAGGTGCCCTAAGCATTAAAGTAAATCCTGATGGTGTTCAGTGAAGCTGGAAGAGAAAATCTCTTTATAGCCTCAGGCCATCCAAAGAAATACATATCTACAATGATGATAGTAAGGGAGCAGCTATTCAGCAGTGTGCCTGCTATATGGGGATGTTTAACATCATGTTAGCCTCTGTCCACAGAAAGATCTCATCTATTACAAAAATATTCCACCATCCAGCTACAGATACAGGATGATGAGAGAAGGCAGTTTAAGAAGTAGGAATTCAAGTTCTCATGTTAAAACAGAAACTGCACACTGAACCAAAGAAATGAAGAAAGCATATGAATAGTTATCTAGATGTGTTTTCAGCATACAAAATAGAAACCTTGATTATATATTTTTTATTACACATTTGCTAACAAATATGATAATAAACACTCAGTGGCCACTTTTCTGTGTTCTAGTGAATTATAATTTTTGAATTTGGTACCACCCAGTTTTAATGCTACATCTACTGCTGGACTCAGAGACTTGTGATGACAGAACCACAGATGACAGGCTATGAACTACATAGCAAGGGAAGAAGTAATGTATGGGAGATTAGATTTGCATGGCCCATATTCACATGGAGAATCATCAGAGTATTTATTTTAACTGTTCTATAATATACTATTACCCTTGCTTTAGAGAGCAAGAAACAAGTTCAAACTAGTTTACAATCTCTTTCTAAGATAGTCCAACTTACGGTTCATTTCTTTTGTTCCACTTTTGCCTGCTCCACGGCTCCTGCTTAAAGTCTAGTATTTCATGGACATCCTTAATCCCAGTGTTTGCTCTTTTCATTCCTTGACATCTCTGTGAAAAACTGTTACTTTCATTATATACATTCCTTTCCCTAGGTCTAGGAAGTCACAGGAAACTTCCTTCAAAGCTGATGCCAGAACTGAGGGATAAACAACAAGTCATTCCTTTAGGAAATTAACAATTGTCTGCCAGGAATCACGGATAGCTAAAGGTCTTCTAGTCTTATTACAGGTTTAGTCAGACTGATGCACTGTTCTTTAAAAGCATGGACCTCAGGTTATGTGTTACCTTCTTTCTTTTTTTTTTTTTTTTTTTTTTTTTTCCTTTAGAGCAGCACATTAACCAATTCAGTTCAAATACTGTGTCATTTTAATTGGTGCAGGAGAGCAATTAACTTTCAAAGGCATAATGTCAAGTGCTTCCTTTGCCTCATCAGAGCAAATTTGTCAGGAAAAGACTATCATTTCACGTAAATAACAATTGGTGCAATTAATTTGTATGTTTCAATTAGCTCATGATCTAATTATCCTCTGGTCTAAGGATAATAGATAAGGACTTCAAAGAGAAAAAAAAAAAAAAAAAAAGGTCTTTCTCTTCCCTATATTGGTGTTCTCTATATTGTTGACTCAGACCCATACTCTTGAATAAATCCTTTGTGATAATTTGTTGAACTTGACAGCATCATTTCGCTCCAGCTCTCAACTTAGTCACACTGAGAACCACAAACCTCAAAGCTACTAAACTGCCAGAGAAATTAAAAATAGTTCAAGTGACAGAAGAAAGACAGATGTTCCACCCAGTGATGGTGATGTTTAAATTATTGATGTATTGAAACTAAGTCCCAAGGACCTCCTTGCGCATTAAGAGAAGTAAATGAAAAAACAGTGCTTTTAAAAAGTTGGAAAGAGACTATAGAAGACCTATGAGTCTGCAGTCTTGTTGATGATGGTTTGAGCAGTGAGATTCCTTATTTATATCATAATTTTGTGTGGAATAGGAAAAAAAGATCCTCAACTAGATGGGATTCCAGTCTTTTTTTCTATCATCTGGAAGATCTGTTATTGTTTTTTACCTCTGAACCAAATACTAACTAATTGTTTCTGAGGCTACCTGGATCCTTCACTTTTCAAACAGCATTTCTAACTTCTGAGAAATGAGTTAGAAATTCTTGTACATAAATAAAGTTGAAAGGAGTTTCTGCTGCTAACAGTAGCCAATAAACATTTCAAAATATGACTTGTTTCTATCCTCACAGCATCTCTTTTAAAACAAATTCTCAGTAAAAATCCATGGGCACCTTTTAATAAAGAATAGTGCCTGTTAATATTAAGTAGAAAAGCAAAAAGTGATTTTACAAGCAAAAGCCTGTTGATTGCTAAGGGCAATATTTGGTCCAGAATGCTTTAATTCTTAATAGAATTAATATTAATAATAAAAAAGGTTATCCTTTCATTATAAAATTGAAGTATGTCTTCTGCCTGTTAAAGTCTTGGCTTCTTTCTTTCACGATTTTTTTTCATGCACAAGGAAAATAACAAAGGTTTTGAGGATGTGAGTAGAAGAAAAACTGTCAGAAATCTCCACTGACAACTTTCTTTGTTCCTTGGTGAAAGGTGAGCCTTTCTTCCTCTGTGATAAACCCCAGCCTTCCTGAAGATCAGAAGAGAAGAAGACCAACCTGGTCAGTAAGCTTCAGAAGATTCTCTGGAAGCCACTTCTTGTATGAACTACTATAGTTGCTGTGTCCCAGTACTGAAGCAGAATATTGTATGGGATATGCTTCCATTTGTCTCTAAGCTGACTCTTAAGAGAAATCAGTGAGCAAAAGTGTTCAAGTACTTACATTTCATATTCATATCACGCTGTCTGTGTCTCTGAGAGAAGTGATGCTCAGATGATCATTTTTGATACTAAGACTGTGCATAGACTGATATTGCTAAACATAAAAGTGGAGGCGTTTCATCCAGCTGTAATGTCTTATGATTTGATTCTGGTCATGACAGACACAAGATAAAATACATAAATTTCTTCTGACCATGTATCAAACTATTCTCCCAAATTGGCACTGTTTTTTTTTACTGGGTTAGATTGTTATGATCCTTCTTGCATCTTCTCTAATATCCAGTTAATTGTTTTTATATTAGTGTAATTTATTTTGTTATTGCAGACAGCATCAACAGGAAAACAGATGCTATCCTTCATGGTAGAACAGCATACATCTCTGTGGTTATAGCACTTCCCTGGGAGTCAAGAATTTGAAATATCTTCTGAAAACACTGAAACATAAATCTTTCATGTATCACGTATGTGCAGTTTGGTAAAGACTTTTTTCAAAGGAAGAATCTCTATCTTATTCTAAAGGAAAGACATAATCCACCCTTGTTTGAGCCTTCAAACTCCCTAATGAGGAAAGGCCTGTGGGCTGTGAATTCTGTGCTGAATTAGCTTTCCCCTGCAGTCAGTGGGTCTCCAGTTCTCTGTGAAGTGTTGATCTGGAGGCACAGATCTCTTTACTTTTAAAAAAAAAAAAAAAGCTTCCTACTGGTTGCTTTAGGGCAACTACAGCCTGGTTGCTACAAATTATGCCATTCTGAGTCATTTAATTCTTCTGTGCATTGGACTGGGAGCTCAAGCACTTACTTAACACTAGCTGAACAGTTTTGAAGACTCAGACATGTAAAAGTGTCATCATGTGATGCTAAGAATCACAATTCCTCAATTAATTGATGTATCTCATCCCCAGTAATCAATAGTCTTTGTTATTTTTGCTGTTTTTATGAAAACAATGACATTGCCACTGTTCCGCTTCATATTGCTCCAGAATATTCCCCATATTATATATGGATTATCTTTTCTTATAATGGTTGTCACTTCTGTATGGTTTCTGGTTTCTTTCAGGATGATTTTGAAGTAGCATAGTTTATGTCTTGCTGATTCAGTTTAAATTCTTTAGATTTAGCAACATTCTCCATAGACCCATTATTCTGAATCACCTTTTTCTTAATAGAATTTTCTCCCCAGGTGGTTTTTCTCAAGGTCTTGTTGCTATAGTTATACAATGTCAGTTATGTACAAATTGAGTATTTCAGCTATTTTTAAGACTTGCATAGTGGAGAATATGCTGTGGTAATATAAATGAAAACATTTTCAGTGGTCTACCCCTGAACAACAAAAAAGCAACAGAAATACATCTATTAACACACATAATTAAAGATGCTCTAAGTACACAAATGAAATCAGTTTCTAGTTCAGCTCAGAAATTTCTAAATCACAGACAGTAGTATTTATCAAAGGTATTGTTAAAGATTGGGTAAAGATCTGTTAAGATAAACAGAAAAAAATAAAGATCTGTTAAAAATGTCTTAGGATTTGTTAAAGAAATGTATATTTGACTGTATTTTAACCTCACTTTGTGGCATTCCTAGACTTTCAAATTCATTCTGAATTAGTATTTCATAGTCATTATAGCCTTTTCTTTTTTTTTTTTTCTTGTCTTCTTGTACTCCAGGCAATCAAATTGTTGGGCTTCGCCAGCATTATTTCCTAAACAGGAGATAAGTACCTACATTAAAAAAAGAGTTATTTTAGTCACCTGTATTTATACTGTATTTTTATTTCCATCATGACTGCATCAGAAATCATAGAAACTGAACAAATCCTGTAACTCTTTTTATCTTGATATTTAATTAGATCAGAGTGCTCTAGAATAAAGTGTGGCTCCAGCTGCAGGTATGTGGCAGTTGAAATATTCCCATATTCGTATTAAAATTTTCAACAAAAAGAGCAATGCATTTATTATTTTATTACTATTTTTTACTATTATTACTATTTATTACTATTTATTACTATTTTATTGTAAAAGTCCTGGGAAAGATAGCTATTTTTCCTGTACTGCAGTTCCAGTCACACTTTTCATCCCTGTCTTAGCAACTCCAGGGCATTGGCACTGGCCAGGAGCACAGGCAGACAAAACCCTGGAGGTGGGGGATGCTCAGGGCCCTGACCTACCTAGATAATCTGTGGGTAAGCCTATATCATATCCAGGCCATTCAGAGATTTTTTTTTCTTTTTTTTTTTTTAATGCTTCACTAAATATAAAATGACTATATTTATCCCATGGAAATTTAGCATGCTGTCCAGGTTGGAGAGCGTGCCCTTGCTATATCTTGAAACCTGTCTGTGCTCTGCTGAAACTGAGGATCACTGAGCTCATCAGATCCCTGTTCCTCACCCTCAAGAGACTTGGAGCTTGAGGAGCACCATTGGCTGTATCCTCCCTGCAGCTGAGACACAGTTTAAAACGGCTTTGGAGGAAGAGATGCTTATCCAAAAATTGCTCTCTCCTCTCCCATTAATCTGCCTCTCAAAAACACGTAATGACAGGCTTCCAGATCTTAATCATTCTCTACAGCTATTTTGTAAAACTACAAATACAGGATTAAAACATGTATCCTCTGTGGTAGAATCTAATCCTGTCTAATATCACATAATCTTCTTAAAATAATTAGGATTTTTGCCCCCTCGGTTCTGATTTGGGAGCTGTTTCAGAATCTCAGTCCCCTGGGGGTTAGAGGCTTTATTCTAATTATCAGACTAAATTTCTTAAAAGTCCAGTTTGCATCCATTTGTTTTGTGCTAACATTGTTCTCTAGTTTACATGCCTTTACTTTTGCAGTTCTTATCAGCCCACAGGTTTAGAAGCAACCAGAATTTTCCCCTTCCCCTCTTTCTATTATATTACACAAACATTTCCGTGTCTTACCTGACAGACAGGAGTCTCTTTTCCCTATATATTCTAACCATTTTTAGAATGTAGGTGACCTGAATTGTCCATGATAAATTAAGTGCCATCTCACCAATGTCAGATACACTGAAGCAGAGGTAGTCATTTATATCACCAGGTCTCTGCTGGAAACATCTTTGCTCATATACACTAAAATTATGTTTTCCTCTTTTTTTTTTTTATTCATGGCTGCATCACATTTATGACTTGCAGCCATTCTGCTGTCAACTCAAGTACATTTGGATTGCTGTGCTTTTCCTTTCAAGCTGAAGGGAAATGTCCCTTTAATTCAGCTAACTTTACCCTACCTGATTCTTCTGTAGTAGCTTATTGTTATGTTCTAATCAAGTTAATCTCTAATCCTTCCTGAGCAAATAGTGTCTTATTTCAATTTTAAGACAGGGTTGTAAGTGTATGTGAAATGAAAAGGATGTGTGAAAAGTAAGGGTCATGGGATGTAAAGGCCTCTGGGAGGATATATACTAACAGCTATAATATTGAGAGAGAGAGAGAGAGAGAGAGAGAGAATGAAGAAAAATGTTAAATTTAGCATGCAGATACACATACCATAACAAACTGGAGATAACGGAGACAATGCTGCCTCTCTGGTCACCAGCTGATGGACCTTTGAAGGAACCCCTCAGGAGCAGCCTCGTCCTGGACTTTGCAGCTGATAAGAAAGAAGAAAACAAGATTATCATGGTGTCATGAGGAAAACCAAACTTATCTGCGGATGCTTGAGGGGGCTTGTGGGACTGTGCAAAGCACATTATGGGTTTTCTTAAGGGGATTGTGGGAAAGTGGAAAACTTATAATGGGATAGTTAGGGGAAGTCATGGGTGTGATTTGCTCTGCTTCTGTTCATCTCTGTGGTCAGATGTGTTTGTAATGTGTGTGTGTGTGCTTGCATCTCTGGAGCACCTGCTCAACCTTCCTGTTCGTTGGAGCTATATGCAGTAGTAGTCAGACTGAGAGGAAAAATTCCCTGAGTCTCAATATGACCTGAGTCAACTTCCCTTAAAAACAGCACCATGCATTTCAACCTACAGATCATTCCCAGGACAGCTTCATTACAACTACTGTGAGACACGTATTTTTCTTAAATATTTAGCTCTTCTATATTTAAAATTTTATTGTTCTGTTAAAGCAAAAATTTGCTATGGAAGGATAATGCTTCATATGATGGTATTTAGTTAGTATAATATACTGTAATAAACAATCCAGATGTCAGTATAGCATTTGTATGAAGATTAAGACTGAATGATTATGATTATAATTAGCACAATATTTATATATATTAAAATTACTTCATAGAAATGTTAGGTAGAGCACATACAGAAGCATAGTGAATGTAAACATACACTTACTATTTTCAATTTTAGCTTAAAACTGTCACGAGTATTCTAAATACATCCTTTGATGTACTTAAAAGGTAGACATGAAAGACATCTTTTGAAATATAAACTGCACAACACTCTACACAGTATAGCACTAAACAAGGATTTCCAGATATTCTGACTGACTAGTCAGACTATTCTGACTGAATTATTATTACATTATAAAACTAAATAAAATCACTCTTGGAAATTGCAAACCACAGAACATTTTATACTTTTTTCATGCATACTCTTCGTATCAGATAAAATGAGGATTCCTTTTTCACAGATTTAACTTTCTTCATACCAATGAAATTTTTATGCTGCTGAAATTTACTAAAAGTAAAGATAAGACACAATATTTAAAAAGTGTTATTTTGTTTTGTTATTAAGTTGTATAATCACTATTAAGTACAGTAATTACATTTGCATTTTCTATGACTAAGTATTCTTTTAGCAAGGAAAATACACCTTTAAAAAGTGAAAGCTGTAAGCCTTAAGTGATGTTTGAATTTTTTTGCACTGAAAAAGTAAAAGCAGGTCAAATAGTTAACCCTTTGGTGCTTTGTCTATGTGACAGTTGGTATTATGCCAGAAACACGGCATGTTTAAAAGGAGTGTTTTTTCATCCTTTATTTCCACTGTCAGCTCTTCTGAGGTTGCCCATTAACAACCACTTTAAATCAGTGAACCACTTCAGTAAATATAGTCTATTCAGTGGTAAAACAGATTTACACTGTCTGGATGCTGCCAGAATATTTAGCAGAAGTCAAGTGGCTATATAATAATTGAACTCATGAGACAGTGTCTTTCCATGTTATTCGATGCTGGAAACTCATCATTCATTGTAATTAACGTGCTTAGTGTCACACTGCTGATACATAAAAATCTGAGGAGTTTGCAATACAAAATTAGATGGGGAAAATATCTCTGAACAACTGTATGACACTCAATTAGAACACAAATGTGCCCATGTTTTTCTCCCATTGAGAAAGAATAAATACAACAGCAGTGTGTTTGCATTTTGTGCTGCAGGGTAAGGATGATAATATGAAAAGGATCACAAAAAAAGCCCTTTCAGGCTTACCGAGGATACCTATTGCTGTATCTTTTTAGATCATCTCTGCTTATTACCATGTCTCTGTTGACCACAGGAACAGGGTGAAGGAAAAATAGGATCTTTTTTACCCTTGTCCTTCTTCAGATGCAAAACAGTAATTATTTTTTTTTTTTACTTTTTAGAACATAGTCTACAGCTCTGATTTTTTTTTTTTTTTTTTTTTTGGCAGGAGACTCTCAAATTATTTCCTCTTATATCTGCTTGCATTAAATACAAATATCCAACAAAATACATTCGTATATATATATATATATGCATATATATGAATGTGTAATAAAATTTTTGTGCTTTTCTTACCCACATCCCTCGCAGAAAAATCACACTTATGGGAGGTAAAACTGCATTAATTTATAATTTACAGCTGCACAGAAAGCTGGACACAGCAAATACATCTAATCAGAACATTTTCAAGAAAATGAACTTTCTTTGAGATATATATATATATATATTTTTTTTTTTTTTTGCAGAATAGCAATTTGTTTTTAATCAAATCCACAAACTAAGCTTTTTAGAGAGCATAATGAGAACTTGGGCTTGGGTCTTTCACATTGGAAGCCTCACCTATCTAGACAAAAATTGTTATCCAACTTCTGTCTTCAATCTGAAAAGTGACATTAGGGTACTGAGATAGGCACTGTCCGCTTTATTTATTTCATCGTAATTGGCTTAAACTGAGTTTGTTCTTTCTTACCAGAGAAGGACTTAGAGAGGTGAGGCCTCCGGCCTCCTCTCCTAAGGCATGAGAGAATAGCTTCTACCCTAAAAAAGTGGGTTTTTTTTTTTGTTTTGTTTTTTTTTTCTGTGGGAGAGGATCTTTTAAATGACAAGGCAAGTATCCCTTCCTCTCTCAAAAGGACCAGTTGAAGAAAAGACTCAGAAAGATGGAGATCCAGTTTGCAAGTTCTCTTGTCTGGTAAGTTCATTGCTAGGAAATGATCTATACAAATTTCACTCAAAGTTTTGGCCAGCCTCAGTGGAGTATTTGTACATTAGGAATGTATAATTCCTCCCACCATCACCCCCAATAAATTTTACACATAAAAAAAAAATCTAGAATTAGGACAAACAAACTTCTCTCTTAATGGCCCAGCTGAAACTCTAGAGCTACACTAATGCTTATATTATATTATTATTCAAATAAGAAGATATTATATTATATTATATTATTATTCAAGTAAGAAGATAATCACCATCTTCTTCTATTAGTCTCATATCTGTGAAAAGCTCCACCTTGCATTTCCATATTCTTTTTTTTTTTTTTCTTAACCCACTCAAAATCTACACTCCTTAACCCAATCTACTTAAAAGCTAGACTCAGCACAAACCCGGGAATCTTTATTCACACCTTGGTTTAAGTGCTATAATAACAGAAAAAGTAAATCATAGTGTTATTTCTGCAAATGTATTTTACTTTGTCCTGAATCTTTTTTTAAAAAATCTTATTTCTGTCTTTAGCTAATATAAAGAGAAAAGAAAAAAAAAAACAAAAAGTAGGTTATAAAAATTAAAATAAGACCCTCTGAAATTTCCAACCTCCTTTCAATTCATTTTTACCTCTTAACTAGCAAAAGGAGGAGGAATAGAACAGAAAAGAGTAGTGTAATTAGGTGTGATTAATGATTTGCTGGAAAGAACATCTTAGATGTTATGATCATCAATGAAGTTTACATTTAAATGTCCAACCTGAATTCTGTCCAAACAGAAGTCAAAACTCAGTGGGATGAACATTTTTAGAGGTGGAGACCTTAATTACAGGGACATTACCTTTTTTTTTGCAGGGACAATTCTTCTTTCCCAATTTTTTTTCCTATACTACCTTAATTATAAATGTATCATACTGTAGGAAAATTAGATTTTTTTTCTCTGTTTCTAAATTAAATGTATATGTATTTATACTTTAATTTAATATATATTAATATGTATTAAATTACACATATTAAATGTATTTTCAATACTTATTATTCTAAAGCATTAAATGTTCTTGGGCAATTCTATTTTGCCATTAACATACTAACCTTTTCTCCCTTATGCAATATTTCTTTTTAGTAAGTGCAAGCCTCTGGAGGCTTGCTTTTCTTTTTTTCTTTTTTCTTTTTTCTTTTTCTTTTTTCTTTTTTCTTTTTTCTTTTTTCTTTTTTCTTTTTTTCTCTTTTCTCTTCTTCTCTTCTTCTCCTCTTCTTCTCTTCTTCTCTTCTTCTCTTCTTCTCTTCTCTTCTCTTCTCTTCTCTTCTCTTCTCTTCTCTTCTCTTCTCTTCTCTTCTCTTCTCTTCTCTTCTTTTCCATTTTATGGGAAAGTAATAATTTTAAAACAATTTCAGGCACACTATCGGCATGACTTTTACTGAACAAGGACAATTATACAGCTTTATTTTTCATGAGTAAGACAACCAGAATCTTTTTAAAATCCTGAGTGCAGCTATCCTGAGATGAAAGAAACATTTTTCTTCTAACACACACCTTCAGTGCACCCTGCAGACTCAGCAATTGTGTTAAACTATTGTTCATGAAAACATCATAGATTCAACCCCTTACTGACTAGCAGGTTTACCACAATGATTTTTTTATATACACCACGAAGAGCATCTTATTTGCTCTTGTATAAAAGTGTAGTGTAGTGCAAGAATGATTATGATGGAATGCCAAACATTTAAGTTGCAATGTTTTCAATTTGCTATGTAGGTATAACAGTTTAAGATCCATTTCCTGCCCTCCCACATCATTTTCAACTTTCCTAAGTGTGCCAACTTTCCCTTTTAGAAGCACTCTTTTGCATCAGTAGAAAATTTGCATGAAAATTTGGGGAATTTATTTTAAAAAATAGCTTGGATGTAATCTAAGCTGATGGACTTTGCACTGAAGCAACTGAAATGAAGATGTATCTGTCATGAGAGAGTGAGGGATGGAGGCTACCAGCAGCTACATAGAAAAGTACATAAGGGAGGTGTAAATTGTTCGTCTGTAAAAAATGGATTTTTAAAATTGCCTCTGCCATAACCTTAATGAAAATAAGAGTAATAGCCAACAAATTCTATGCTAGAAGGCTACTATTTGTTAAATCAAGGGTGAGAGTCATCTCATCCAGTTTTAGTTACTTAAGATAAACAACTGTGAACTAGTCATCCTAGGTTCCCTTTATAGCTAATGGAAAGAATTAAGCATGCCCATTTTATGCTGAGAATAATTTCCTTTTGGGTTTTTCTTCTGCAAGGGTTGCTTAAGGCTTAGATTTAAATACTTAACTTTTAGGTTCCTGAATTAGAGCAGAATCTCACTCCAGATGATTGAAAAAGTCTATCTATATTTAAAAGAAAATAAGATTGGTCTTCAAAAGATTCTGCTTCACAAATTGATTGTGCATGGAGTATGCAATGTAAGAAAAAGGTCTTCCTATTTCTTGAGGTTCTACTACTAAATCAGGATTCTTGTAGTCACTTCATTTTTCGTGATGTAACTGAAATTCATTAGCTTGGCATCCATCTATATTATATAGTAAGAATTTGCTGCTTCTGAAACTGTCAGAAGACTGTAAGAAATATGTGTTTATGAAAGCTACTGCAATGTTAGCTGATTTGCAATATTTCCTTTGAAAGGATCAGTGAGTAACAGTTCTGCAAGTTTACTAGAATTATATATATATAAGCTAACCTTATTCCTCTACTCTAAACTACAGTGTAAGGAATGATTTTGTAAGGAATGACTCGCTGATCCTGATTTAAAATCAAAAACTACTCAAACCTGCTTCTGCTTACCTTTCCTTGCAAGCACACAGAGGGAGTATGTTTATGTAAGGGGGACCATTAAGGCACAAAGTTACTTTGAAGACTCTAGTTAGATCAAAATCTGAGAAATACAAACTGTTTCTGTTGTGTTAAATAACAGTTTCCTTGGTAATAAGACGTTTTCACATGATTCGAGCTCTTTTCTCTGTAACTATAGTGCCCTGAGAGGAAGCGTAGATAAGCATCAAATGTATCCAAATTACTCGACCATTCCAACACCACCAATGAAAAGTTGACAATGGAGATCCAGGTTATCCTTAAGGTAACATGACAGGTCCCTTATACTCATGGAAACACTGATTCATCAGATATATTGATAAAGGATTCTTCAGAGATTTATATATATTATTGTGTTCTAAATATAAGATGTGATTCTTCATCATTTCAAGTATGATACTCTTGCCTGTAAACCATAATGATACCCTGATGACTGTAAACTCTGAACAGATGTATAAACCCAGCAGTGCTCATCCTATTGGCCTTCTTCCCATTGAACATCATATATGACAGCAGCAAAATTAGATTGACAGTCCCAGTGTTGTCAATAACTTGATTAGTCTTATATTTGGTGATAGAGTGACTAGTGTCAACAAGTCAAGCCCTACAGGATGCTGAGTGGACATTTGTTGCCAACACTTAGAGCCTTTTAGTTTTACCTCATTCATTGGGTGCTAGATACACTCTGCATGCAAAATAATCTCTGTAGACCAAAATTGCCAGGGGGTTGTTTTGTTCAATGGGTTCATCATAATGGACTTAGAGAGGCAGCCCTTCCCTCTGCCCTCTGGCAGCAGCTCATATACAAGGTCAACCGTGAAAGCTATAGTGAAAGCAACTTCCCCCTCCAAGTGAGATGCTGCTATTTTGGCCATGCTATTACTGCCGAGACTCACCTTTTCAACCCAATTACTCATCACTTGGAAAGCAAAGCTAGCAACTTTCATGCTTTCTAATTTTTAACTTTAAATGTTTTTAAAATTATATATTAGAATAATAAATAATAAATTACTTTTTATTTATTTGACAGCTTTCTTCTGAAGATATTGTCTTGCTATTAGAGAAAAGAAACACAGGAAGATATCTTAATGGAAAGACATGCAAAGAAGATCTCTGGCTATGGCATGCCATTCAAGTAGAACAAAGGCTTTGTTCCTTACATTCAGTTCACAAAACACAGCATATTTTGCATTAGGAACATGGTCATGATAGCCTACACCATGATTGCATTGTTGTGTTAACTCAGGTGTTTTTCTGGCATATTTTGAATGGATCTGAGACGGATCCATGGCCCATCACAGATGCAGCTGTGCAGCTGAGCTTGTGCTTTACCTGGCACCCCATGAAGCAGAGATGGCCAAGGTGGTGCCCACTAAAGCAAGTGGTTCTATCAGAAACCAGGAGGCCATGAGAGACCATGAATATGCATAAATTAGGCTCATAACCTTTTTATAGCCTTGAACATAAGCAGCAGCAGATTTTGTTTCTGCTGGAACTGTATTTTCAAGCATTAACTGAGAGGTTTTTTGTTTGTTTGTTTTTTTAGTGGAGAGGGATACCTATTCTTTCTGCTGCTTCTATTTTTTACTGGAAAAAGAAAGGACTTATTCTGATCTTCAGAAGCAGAAACTTTTGTATGTTTGTTTTTATTTCTGTGTTTTTGTTGGCTTGTTATATATTTATATAGTGATTTGCTTAAACCAAAATCATCCTGAGCAAATTTTTATGATGTTACACCGGTCTTCTTTTTATTTTCTTACAATAAAAAATGAAGCTATGTTTAAGTGTGTAGATCAGTCACAGACCTCTTACATAGGCATCTTTTTCTTGTATTTCCAGTGATTAAGATCAGGATGAGTTTCTCCTGTTTGGCAGTGGTTTAGTTACTTAGAATTGTTGAGTAAGATTATTTATTTATTTATTTGTTTGTTTCATGCTTTCATTTTCTTTGATTCATTTTTATCTAGTGTCTTATGGTCAAGATGTTCATATTCCCTTTTAATTGCCCGTTCTTCTGTGAAGATGGATAGATTTGGTCATATAACATTAAATCATGCCAAGGTCGTCTTTTAGCTGGATTAAAATACCTTCTAAAGAGGTGTATTTTTAAAACAGTGACTTCAGCTTTTTCCACGACACAACTTTAATAATATAATAGCTTAACACTTTAACTCCCTCCTGTTTGCTTTTTAGATTTTCCTTTTCAAAATGACTAATCTTTGAAGCATGATTAAAAAATTGCAAACCACTTATATTTTTTTCAAGTTTTTGTAACATAGGGTGTAAGTATTTTAAAGAATATTAGATTGTATGGCTATGAAACTGTTTTTGTAGAAGAAATTATTTAAATTAGAGAAAACATTTCTAAAATGAAATAACTGTTACACAGTTCATTCATTCAAATTTCATTCTACTATTATAGAGCTGAATTCATGTTCATGAAGAATGACTGGGGAATAGAGACATTATTTTGTGCATTATGACCTGAACTATATTAATGTGATGTTCATTGAACATTTTGAAAAACACATAATGTAGTAGTAATATTGGCAAAATGCAGTTGACTCCATTAAAAATACCTTCCCCTAGAGATATGAAGGAAAGGTATACTGAAATTGCACCATGAAGGGGGACAGAGGTAGGTCATCATCTAAGTAAGTAACGTGCAAAATAAAGGATTTCCATAAGGTTACATATTAGTAAATAGTTTAATGAAGAAAATAATAATATAGTAAAAAACAGGCATTTATATCTAGTCTTTTCTTATTTCTTGACTAAAGGACATAAAGGCTGTTTGATTAGATGATTTCTCTTGTCCAAACATAAAATCCTATTTTGACTTGTAAATTACATAAAAGAGAATTTCAGAAAATAATTTTTAGATTATAGCATATAATAAGTTTGCTGGAAAAACACCAACCCACAATATTTTTGTACATATTTATCACGTTCTTTAGGTTTTCTCTCATTTTTAAATGAAAGTTTGCTCCAAAAGATGATATTAAAAGATAAGTAAGTGTGATTAGTAGCAATCTTTCCAAGATTTTGATCTTAATGCACACCTATAGATCATTTCAATTCCAGCAGAAGCAATAGGAAATTTCTGGCACAAATACTGTCAGTTTATTCACCATGCCTTGTAATGTTCTGTCAGAAAATAAAGCTTTATCTGAATCCTGCTTTGCAAACTAGATCAAAAGAACTATCAAATCACATATATTTGAATATATTTACCCATTGTTGCAGTTTGAAAGCCGTGGTGGTGGGGAGAAGGAGATATCAAATACTGTGTTAGCTATACACCCAACTCTGGCAGTATCACACTCAGGAACAGTCTGTCAACCATAGGTCCAATCAGCTTCCTAGAAGTGAATTGAGTTCCCAAATAATACTCTAGTAGTATCAGATTCATGAACAGTCTGTTGACCGTAGGTTGTAGGGAATTGAGTTCCCAAATAGCATGATCATCCATAAGCTCAACTCTGGCATTATGGGATTCACAAACAGTCTGTCAACAGCAGGTCCGTTCACCTTCCAAACAAGTAGTTGAGTTCATGAATAGCATGATTTATTCAAATGCAACATGTACAAAGCAGGTTTCAAATGTCAGTACAGGAAATTCTCTACTACAGCGTGGGATTTTTAGCTAGCTCTGATGTACAAATGTGCAGTCATCACTCACCCCAGAAGATGGGAGAGGGCAGTCAGTCTCGAGTCTCCTCAGGCAGCATCCCAACCCGAGAGGAGGAAAGGGGTTCAGCCCGTCGACTGACCCTGGAGTTACGATGAATTCTTCTCTCCTTTGTTCACCTTTTATACTTTTCTTTACGTTCAGGTGGAGCTTGAGTGACTAGAGTCATACTTAATATTGTTATTGATTGGTGAAAAAGTTTCTCGCTTTCATTTAAAGGAACAGTCAATTGAAAATCTAGAGAACGTGCTCAGTGAGGAGTGGTCGTACCTCGGAGGCAGGTAACTTTTGGGGTGGAGGTGTGTTTTTGACATTATAATGAGCTTATAATGAGCAAAGTTCAAGCAAAGTTCATTAGAAAGGGGTGATTTGCCACCCTTACTGGTTCAGCACCGGACATGTTATTGTGTATCTCCCATTGGACAGCTACTGGTGCAGCTTATCAGTGGCCCAGCCCAGGGAGAGCAATAGGGTTTGGCCGCGGTGTCTTCACTCCACTCCATCCTCCATTACTCCTCTTTGCAGCTGTGACGAGGGCAGATTGTGCTGCGTCAGGAACTGTGGAGAAGCAGGCCAACTGTGCTTACCAACCAACCTGGAAGTGGCAACTGCTTATCACCCCAATGGCAAAACTTCTGTTAGGCCCTAGTTTTTCTCTAAGTTTCCCCTTTTTAAGCAATTCTTCCACATCTACACATTTATAATACATATTTATTTGTCTTTTCCTGTATTGATTTTCCATTTTTTTTCATAGATAATATTTGCATATTTTCATATATTCAAATATTCAAGTATTTGCATTATTGTCATGCGTCTCTGAATATCATACATTATTTAGCAAATATCTGTCTACTGTAATTGATGCACAAAACATCTGGCCTGAAATACAGCTATCGGAAATATGTTTGCTGACTTACTGTTGCATCTCCGTGGTAATTCAGATGAACCTCTGGAAATAAGGAAACAGCCTGACTGGAAATGAGAATTGCACATGCTATTACAACGGGAATCTAGTATCTACAGAGAAGCTGGAAACTGGAGCACTATAAGAGGTCTGCAAGGACAAACTGAAGATTAATGAAAAGTGGAAGACCAATCTGAAGTGTACAGACACTCCACATCCTATCTGTACTGTAAAGAGTGGCTTACTGGATCAACAGCAAGATAATTACTCCTAGCATCTCTTTCAAACTCCTCTTCAGTTGTTTAGGACACCAGGCTATGTAACTCATGAATAGGGGAATGATGCAGTGAGAGTTTGTGTACATTTACTTTTGTATAGCAGTTTCTCACAGTGGTTGTAACACTTGAGAAATCTCTAGGACACTTTCTAGGTTCTGACTTGGTCACCTAACACACAATCTGTGAAAAGAAATGGATTAGAATACAGTTCAATTAAATATCTAGTGATTTCTGCAGATAAATCTTCTCAATTCTTCCTTATTTTATAAGTACCAGATAACATAGGCATGAGAAGATATTTACAGCATCGCCTCTATGTATTCTTTCACATTATCAAAGCTCATCTTTGTTACATTGGATACCAGATCATATTTAAAAGATCTTCTATCTATCATGCGTAACAATGCAGACAAGTGAGACTGTTGTGAGGCCTCTATGGTAAAATAGGGAAGTAGCTATAGCAATAAAGCTTCTAGGAATCCCATGCATCTGCTCTTCACTGAAAGAGAAGGAAAAGAATTCCTTGTTTATGTGTGTAAGAGAAAAAATAAACTAGCTTAGATTTGTATAAAAATATTCATAGTTCTTTTTTTTGAGAAGTAATAGCTCATTTAATCTCATTATTTTATGAGATACATAAATTATAATACAAATACATCATGTTTATTGCTTTGCTTTTATCAATAATAAAACACAGTATTTTTAGGGCATTCTGCAATGATTCACAGCCAGCTGTTACAGCTGAACATATGTGCACCTATCAGTAAACTGAGGAATGCTGCAACTGGAGTATTTGGAAGACCGAAGAGGCAGGTAAATCTCAAACTATTAAACACCACTTTACTAGACTGAGATTCATTAACATCACACATTAGTTCTTACACATCAGTAATTAGCTCTTATGCACGGTTAACTGTTATCACCACACACTCAAAGCTGTCAGCCCTTAACGATCACATGCTACCTCAACCATGAGTGTGCAGTTATTGGAACTGATACCATGTAGTCAGCAGTGACAGATGTGTCCTGTGATGATCCTGCTCACTGAGCTCCTCACTGCATCTCCCTAAATGCCTTATAAGGATCTCTAGGCAGTTTACAGGTGTTGGCAGCACTGTTAGCGAAGGGCCATGGCCTGTCACTGGCAACAGCAGTGCTGCTTTTATAGGACACAAAAAGTCTTCTCTGTTTATGCAATGTCAACACGCTAAAGTTTAGATCCAAAATAAGGTGGCAAAAATTAAAGTCTGCTCGATGTGCTTCTACTTTTATGACTACAGCAGGTCTCTGTCTTTAGCTTATATATTATTATTATTATTATTTTATTTTTATTACCCTGAATCACTTTTTGTCTTCAGTAAATTTTGTCCTATATGTACTTCCTTTTCAGAGCAATTTAAAAATATGTGGTGCAGTATTAGGCAGTGTAGAGCCCTGTTGGGAGAAGTCACAGCGGCATCCTAACTCACATTATGTTACCACCCTTAGTGATTTTTAGCTTCATATTAACTTGCTTACTTTCTTTGGAATTCACATAAAAAGTGTTTTTTGTTACTGCTTTTGTTTTGTTTTGCTTTTGTCTAGATCTAAGCATATTGTAGATACCTGATGACAATTATCTCTGTGCTTACTGACTTCTTTAAAGAACTTAAGTATGTGCTTCACACAGATATTTCTGAAAGTGTCATTAATATTAACATAATATGTATTCACTCATCTTTTCATTTTGAGCTTTTATTAGTAGATGTTTCTCCTGATTTTGTACTGAATTTTGTGGGAAATATGTATAATTTCTAATATCCTGTTTATTTTACAGCTAGACTAGGTTTGCTTTAATAGCAATTTTTAGAGACACTTTAGACAACGTGTTAGATCTGAAATCCCAGTACAGTTTTCTTAAACAGTCTAATATTCATATGCTATGGTGTGCCTTCTTGACCTTTAATGTCTTTCAAGAAACCTTCTCATTTTAATTAATTACTTCCTTTCTTTAGAAATTGTGTATTACTGTGTGGATTTTTGCTAGTTTACTCGGTGCTTTAATAGTCTTACATCTTAGCATAGTGTGGTCGTATAAAAGCAGATAATAGATTGTGATGTAACTGAATGTCCATATGCATTTATATAATTGGGCTGGGGAATTAGAGATTGATGTGATGGGACTGTTTAGCAACTTGACAAGTCAGGCTAACTTTAAGCTTTTAAGCATTTTTTTTAATAAAGTCATACAATAACAATATACTTTGAGCCATTGGCTAGTCCTTAATCAGTATCATTACCTATCAGTACATATAGAAAACTTATTTTAAACACTTATAAATTACCTGCAAATACATATTTCTAGGTACCTCTTCTTCTCCATTGGATTGCTTTGTCCTAGTTGCAGAACTTCACATTTCCTCTGTGAACTCAAACCCAGGATGTGCCTTTTCCGCTAGGGATTTCTATTTGGACGGTCATGTTTCTCACATACTTAAGATCTCATACATTGTGCCTCACTATGTCCTCACAGTATGAAGAAATATTTATATACCTACATAGTGTCATTACAGCAAGGAAAATTCCAATTAGATATTGGTGAAACTATTCTGAAGAGATCTAAGCATTGGCACAGGCTACCTGGAATTGTTGTGGAGTCATCATCCTTAGGGATATTCAAAACCTGACCGGACATGGTCCTGACAACCTGAAATAATTGGACCTGCTTTGCACATTACTTTGGACTAGACAACCTCTGGAGGCCCCTTGGAACTCCAATTATTCTGCACTTCTATAGTGTATAGTTAACATCTGTCAAAGATTTTTATCTACCATCCAGCTTTCACTAACCTAGGCTACCATGATGCTCTTTCACCATAGCATTTCTCTCCTGTTCAGCAGCAACTATCTCTGTGCTAACAGAGAGGAAAAGACTCTGTAAAGTATCAGGTTCTCAGCAAAGTCACATAGTAAATCAATAATTGATTTCAGTGGATGGAGTTTAATTCCCAGATTGCAGTTTTTCAGAAACATCCTTTTTTTTCTGTTCTCTAAAAGGAGTAATTTCCCCTTGCATGGCATAGTTAGTCATGATTTTAAAAGCATAGTACTGCACTGAGGAAAAAAAAAAGACTCACACTGTAATTATGTACTATTATAAACTTCAGTGGGAGTTTGGGTTGTATGTGAAATGTAGGATCAGCCCTTTTGTGTCATACTTGATGATATTGTTAATGTGCACCTCTGCAATTTAATGATGTGCATTCACATTGTAAAAGCAAACAAGAAGTAACTTAAGAGAAAATTGCTTTCTTTACAAAATGAAAGAGTTAGTGGAGCTCATATTGCACAAATGCAAATTGTAGTTTGTTGAAACACGGTGCTTTCTCTATCTTGCCATAGTACTTGTCTTTGTTTGTCAAACAATATTGTAAGTCAATTTAGCAGACTAAAAAAAACTAAAATGCGACAAAAGCAGTATTGTTAAAATACTTTCTGTTATGCAGATTTTTTTGTGTGTGGCAAAGCTGTTCTCATTGTAAATCCTTGATTCAAGATGTCACCAGGTTTGCTGCTCTAAGATTGCCAAACAATATACTGCATTTTAACAGAGCGAAAATCAACAGTGAAAGTAGAAAAAGATTGTCAATAGCACTGCAGAGTTTTTTCAAGGCTGCTATTTTGTGTTAGTAATACATAACTAAGGAATTCAATAATGAAGAAACAATACTAGTTGCCCCCAAGTATGCAATTAAAAGAAACAAATCTTCTGGACCTATAATATAGCTTCATCTATTTTTACTTACCTTGTTTCTTACATTTATTTTAACTTTTCTCTGTTAGACATCATCAAAAAAATTAAATTATATGGGAAAGGCTAAATCATATTCATTGGGCGAAAAGAATTTAAGCATTTCCTTTGTTGCTGTTGTTGTTGTTTTCTCCTGCAGAAGTGTCTCATTTGTTTTGAGAACACTAAGATTCTTTGCTCCTAAAATGTTAGCTATTCATTTTTTTTGGACAGTTTGGTTATTGAAAAACAGTTTTTTTAAAAAAACTACCCCTCTTTTCTAATTTATCTCTCTAAAATTGAGATTGAATGTTTAGTATCATTTCTGTCATAAGTTTAAACACACTTATGCTAAGGATTTTGGTTCAGCCTTGCCCACTATGCTGCTGGTTTTTATTATCCCATATGTAGATTTATTTGTGTCAGAATGTTTATATAATTAATAAATATGTTTTAATATATTTTTAATAGTTTGAAATCTCTTCATAAGAGAATTTCTTTTCAGAACAAATAAGTGAAATTAGTGGTAGCTGTACTAAATAATGCAACTTTCTTGTACAAAAGATGAAGTCTTCTATATCCATGTTAAGTTCTTACTTTATGGTTCCTGAACTTATGAGATACAACTGGAATGATTTACTCTTTTCATTTAAGGATGTAGTCAACATACTATATGAGCAATCATACAAGTATTTTACTAAGTTCCTACAACTGAGTACAGTATTCAATGGCCATGGGTCTTTAAAGGTAGTATAGCTAAGAAATGTGTCTGGCCTTGATTCCTCTGTTTCAATGGACTGTCTTACAACAGGTGAAAGATTCCAAGTAATTTGATAGCTCTCTAAGTGTCTTTTGGGGTTTCATTGCAGGATTGCTACCTAAGTCTTTTTGTTGCTCACAAATTAACTCACTCTCATTTGTAGCGTTGTGAGGTTGTGTCATCACAAGGAAAACAGCTCTATCTTATGAAAGCAATCTGAAGATTTTTTTTTCTTCTCTTTGCACCATGTGGTTTTTGTGTGGGTACAAGCTGCCTAGCAGCCAGCTCTGCCATTCTCTCTAGTAATAACTGACACCCACACTCACTTCTGATGATTACTCAGGGCCAGATCATAGTGGTGGGGAAAGAGCAAAAGAAAAAAAGATCTATAAACAAAGTTGATTCCACTGGTTACCCAGAGTGTCTAATTTTGTAAGGCAAAGCTGAATCATGCACAGCCTATGAAAATAAATGAAAGCTAGAACATAACCTTTCTGAACAAAAAATCTTTGCTTTAGGACAAGTTTAGAAGTGAATATAATGTAATTTAAGTTGATTTTCTGAAGTGTAGACATTATAGCCATCTACATCATTCATCATGCATATTACAGCCATAGGTCAGGTAAAATTCCTAATATATACAGTTATTCTCCATAGTACTAACCCATTCATGCCCTTGAATTTTAGGTTGATGATGCTGTGTTCCTATATGAAAGTAAAAGACTGTACTTTCTTCTCCATTTGTGTATCTTATACCAATGGATAGGACTTGTTTTATTTTAGGTCTTTGTGATTTTCATTTCTTATGTTGTTCTTCCCCACTAAATATTTTCAGATTGTCTTTTGCAAAGTGGCTTTCATTAATCTTCATGGATAATTCATTCAAAGAACCAAATCTTACCTTATAAGCTGCAGGATGCAAGACAACCTATGGAGTTTTCTATTATGCCTTTGTATAACCTTAAAACAAATCCCACACAGCCAATAACAGATGCCAAAAAATGGGAGTTCATAGGTACCTCTATCATTCTGCTCAACAGAGCTACTCCAGCAAGATCAGCGTTTGCAGACTGAAATAGCGCTTGGACTTAGGTTCCAGCACTGATTCTTTACTTGTGGAGAAGCCAAGGACAAATTTACCCCATCAGCACAAATTCAGTTTGACAAAGGAACCTATGTTTTCATTGATCTTTGTCCTACAGATCCCTTCTCCAAGTATAGCACTGCAGTGATTAATATGGTCAAATTTAGTCTGCCACTCAACCTGCATGGTAAAGTTACACTGCCATGGGTAGAGTACGTCACTCAATGCCAAAAGTGAAAGGGCAAAATGTGGCTTTGCATCTACATTTTAAGGCTTGATTACAAACTTTGCATCCAATATCTCACAGGACAAAGTGCAGAAACAGCTCCGCGAGTAGCAACTTCATCTGTTGTGTCCTTGATACACTACAAAGTCAAACTAAAGTTTTACTCTGTCTCCCTGATGCGTTTGGAGGTTAGAAATTAGAAATACAGATCTGCCACTTACATACTGATAGAATAGAATTTTAGTAATGAATTTGGTGCTTTTTCTATCTATCTGCTAGGTAGCATACCAGCTAACTTGATCAGGTCATACAGATAAAATGGTATCTATTTGTCATAGGAATAGCATTCCTGTGCAAGTATTTTCAGTGATTTAGAAGGTGAAGTATTCACTGAGATGGTTGGCTAAAAAAGGAAAACATAGGCATGAGAAATAGAAGAGGTCTTAGTAGCTTAGAGTATTGGATAGCATGAATACACAGACTATGGCCTGTTAGGCATGTGCAGGATTAGATAAATTGATACAATTCCAAACAAAATTAAGATAATATTTGGTTTAATTAAACTTGTTTCTGTGCCATTGCCTTACTGCCGCACCAAAAAAAAAAGAAATACTATTTTGCACGCTCTATGCTCTATACCAAATGTGTGCAGTTCTCTGTAAGACTAATTAACTAGTTGCAAAAAGTTATTTTAACTATTTTTGAAGAAAATGGGCAATTAGGACTATAACGAAAAAAAAAATGTAGGTGTCAACATTGTTATTTGGTGAAAAAACAGCCTTTTCTTTCTTTAAGTGAACAGCTAGAAAATGCAGGTCAACAAATGAACAGGTGGGTATTGTCATTGTACTCATGCTAGGTTGTATGTAAATGTACTTCATTTAGATTTTGAAGCTGGAACATGATAGTAAAAGAACTGATATTCTTTTAATGAAGGTTGCTTAAAAATAAAATAAAATAAAATAAAATATAAAATAAAATAAAATAGAACAAAATAAAATATTGAAAAATCATCCAAGTTAGTTAGACTAGAGGTGTAAATTTCTCTACAACTTCACACTGTAATAAGAAATATAAAGTATGATACATGCCCCTAGAATGACACACCATAATTCACTCTAATTACAGCTTTGCATACCTTCTGCATATCACTACTAACTTCAGGAAAGATAACTGGATGTGGTGGAAAGGTTGATTTGTTTTCTTCCCCAAAGAGAGAACAAATTCAAGAAAGTAAAAACAATGCCTCTGTTTTGATTTCAGATTCAGTTCAGTCCCTCATTAAGAGATCAGCACGTGGTGGATACATTTTTGTGCATTTGTGCCACTGGGCTTACCATAGCCCAAGCAAATTGCCACTGAGACAGAGCAAGTTATGACAACAAATGAACATACATACAAAGGAGCAACGGAGCAATAACTGTGTTCATACGAAAGGGAACTTCTAAATACAGTGGTAGCCTGTCTCTGACAGTGACCAAAATCAAATACAACAGCAGGTAGGAAAGAAGCCTTGTGGTGGACACAGTGGGTTCAACAGTATCTCTAAATAATGGAGGAGCAGGATCGAACCCTGCTCATGAAATCAAGCTCATGGCCAGGCTGGCAGCCAGACTGCTTTGTACGAGTCCTATCTGGATGAGACTAAGACATTCATCTTATGTAGCATATGAGTCCCCACTGATGCCTTTGCAGACCTGAAAAGGAGGAATAATTAAGTTATGAATCTTATAATTCACAAGATGTGGCACACTGAGAGGGCTGAACGGCAGCACACCAGAGTGAATGTCTTTACTCAGTGTGGAGAGACAGGGCTCCAGGACTGGGTTACAACATGTAGAGGTAGGAGGAGCCAAATTCCTGACAATGTTTTGCTGTGCTGTTTTGCTAACAATGTAACAGGGTAGTGTCTTTGCAAAACTGCTTGGGAGAAGATCAGCTTTTAAGCCAAGTGGACGACTGAGTCCCATCCATTGATTTGCTTCCTATCTCTCTGTCATTTAGCAGTGTTGATGAACTCATGGCATTTAAGTCTGACCCTTTATCTTGCTGTATATTGAGACACTGTGTTTCATATCAGCATAGGAAACAGTATACCTAAGATGCCTGTACGAGCTATGTGAGATAGGTGTTCATGAGGAACCAGCAAAAGCTTGTGCCTACCACTCAAAACGCTGGGCTGAACGCAAAGGCAACGTGGAAAAGGATGTGGGATTAAACTAACTAACTATCCCACTTATGCAGGGATGGATATTTAGTTGTAGTTCAGACCCTGTGGTTTCTCTTAGTCAGTGATGATCATGATTTATTCTCTTTGTTCAAATATGTACAGTGAGATGAATAACAACACTCATTTGCTAAAGAGCAAAGCATGCCGGTCTAGTTGTAGGCACCTCTACAAGCTTGCTTTTATCACTTTTTTTTTTTTTTTTTTTAGAATACAATATCTATGGCACCACAGAGAGGAGAGAAAATCTCACAAAGAAACAAAGGAGGACAGGAAATATTAATTACTCAAAAGACAAAAGACAAATGAAACTGAGATTTTAAAATACCTTTTTCATTGGTGAGCAAATAATCATTCTTAAACTGTGCTGTCCCTCCTCCTGCAAAAGGATATAAATTAAACATAATAAAATCTTTAAGATGGGATCTAATAGGGTGGAAAGAAATCTCTTTCCAGGCAAAGAAAATAAAGGCCCTTTCTACAGGTAAGTAGCTATGTGGCTCAGCCAAGAATATAGCCCAAAGTGCACAGTGATTAACTCTTTGTGTACTACTTAAAATGCTCTGTATGTTCAGAAAGAATGCCATTTCCTTGTAATTACTCATCCTGCATTAAAAATCATTGGTCATATGCTCAGAAATGTGGCTGAAATTAGGCTATATCTAATTTTACCTGTGCAAGATAACTAAAAGGTTACTTTAGGACTGGTTCACACAGCAGTGCACGCAAAGAAACCCCCCTAAACCTCCAAGTATTCAGCATTTACCAGCAATATTTGGGTTTATTTGGCTCTTTGTCATGTTGGCAAAAAGTGCTAAATATTGATACACTATATTTCACTCCAACTTGGTAAAATGCAGTTATCAGTCTGGGAAGAGAGAACTGTATGGCCCATCTAGTACAAAGCCAATAAAGTTCTGCATGGACATGCAGAAGTGGGAATTGGCAAGAAGTACTGCCTGCTTAGGAAAAGACTCCTTCAGTCTAGGAAAAGACTCCGTCACGGTGAACTGGCCCAACTGGCTTCTCATACGTTGGTGCTAATTGCCTGAGTTAACTGAATAATGAAAAAAAAGCCCTAATGAATAAATTCTGGAGAATGGCAATTTCTGGATTACCAAGAGAGACTGTGACTCAGAGAATCACTGTAACACATGAAAAGGATGGTGTTATAAAATGTTGCTAATTATTTGAGAATGACTGAAAAAAGATGCTTTCTGTTTTCTCTTTCTTTTTTTTTTTTTTTTTTTTTTTTTTTGAAAACATGCTGAATGTGTGGTTTGCTTAGATTTGTAGCACTGTGCATTAAACAATTTTGTGTTTCTTTGGTAACTCGAAGTTTG
Organism: Tinamus guttatus; assembly: GCF_059628265.1. Classification (NCBI taxonomy): domain Eukaryota; kingdom Metazoa; phylum Chordata; class Aves; order Tinamiformes; family Tinamidae; genus Tinamus; species Tinamus guttatus. The sequence continues at coordinate 230,581 of NW_028289440.1, forward strand.
TTGTTTGATGAACTTAAAAAAAGGAAAAAAGCCAATCTAGGAATGAATCTTCTTAGCCTGACAGAATGGAATTATTTAATTAAGCTTAGACAAATATCACTGTGATTTATACTGCCTACTTGGCTCTTCCTGTAGTATATCATTACAACATTGTAATGTTTCCTCTTCATCAGTCCTAAGTCATTAAAAAGGTGCAATTTTAAAGTGGCAGGAAATTCTCAAAAAACAATAAAACAACTGATACCTTTTTTTAAGATGGTGAAATATAAAAAGAAGGCAGTGAATTGCAATCCAGACACAATTTCCTGTATTTAATTTAATTCTAGCAAATTGGTTATCCAGAATGGATTAAATACATTCTAGCATTCATAAGTGGTGATAGGAGTTTTTATTTACTTGTTTACTTATTTTAAGTTTGATTTTCCAAGTTTTTTTTTTTCCCAAGTTTTTGTTTTTTGTTTTTGTTTTGTTTTGTTTTGTTTTTATGTGTGATCCATAGGATGTTTGTTATTTCTTAAAAATTTAGAATATTTAAAAGAGATTTTCACAACAGTGAAGTTACATGGGTGTTGGCAAATAACTTTAGACAAAATGACTTCATAAAATGACTGAACTTTTTCTTTAGTACATCATAGTGTACATCATAGCTTTATAGTTACCTTAGAGCATGATCTATGCTCTGACTTCAAATTACTTTCAGTATTAGCTCCAGGACTGGTGCTGAAGAGTAGTAACTTTTAAAAATGTGCCTGTGCATGATCACAGAGATGGTCCTGTAACCACACTCTGAGGCAAAGATGTGTCAAGACATTTTTAGGATGGGATTTCTATTTCATATCCTATCACCCACGACTGGCTTTTTGTCTTGCTGTAAAATGGGCTTAGGTGAAGGCTTGACCCTGGTCTGAGGCTTGTTCTGGAAACACTGGGTAAGAAGAGGTAAGCTCATTCAAAATCTGCTTTTGGTGTGGGTATTTCATCTGCCCTCCTCTTTTCTCCTCTTCTCCCTTCAGCTCAAGGTTTTTGTTTTTCCATCATTTCTATTTTTCTGATCTTCTATTTGATTATCTGAATATTTTATATTATAGTGATTCAATTTTATAACTGCATGAAGAGTTAGCAATTTTATCATCAGACATTTCCACAGAATCACAGGTTAATTTTTCCATGACTCACTCTCAGTTTGGAGCTAACATTGACCTATCTCCATGACAAACCAGGATGGTATTTATAATATTCTATCACTGAACAGCCAACCAAGTAAAATACTATAATCACATGTATCTGAAGGATATGATTTTTGCTTTTAATTGCATAGCACAGATTTAATGTGAATTCTAATTACAAGAGTTGCTCAAATTATGTATCTGAATATTTCAATGTTATTATACATATATAAATGCTTATATATATATATATGTAACATATATATATATAATAGCTTAAATTAAAATAACTAATTTATTTCCAAACTTAATATTGGTTTTAATGTTAACACAATTTACTTAAATTTAAATAAAAAGACCTAGGCTATATTTTATTTAGTTCATAAATTAGTCTAGTGCCTTTATGGACCCATGGTATGTTATTTTTTTAGCATCTAGTACCTTTTCACCCACTGGAACCATTAATATCCATAAAAGATGTTTAAAGAGTTTGTAAATAAACTAGAAATCTAAATTAGCTTTAAGACACCATTTTTTTTCAGTTTTGCTGCTGATAATTTTCCTCAAAAAAATTATAAAATCCCTTTTATTCTTTTGGGATCATTTTTTTCACAATATTACTGTAGCCTTTGCAGAGGCCTGTAAAAACATAAATTGTAAATATACTAATGAGGATATAATTAATATTAATTCTGTTAGTGATGGAACAACTCATCCTCGCTGTTGTCTCTAAACATGTGGAGGACAACTCCTCACTATCTCAACTTCAGCAACATTGTCCCTCACAGCATCTTCTTAGGAAAGCTCCAGAAATGTGGGTTAGATGACTAGACAGTGAGATGGATTGAGAACTGGCTGGAGGGCAGAGCCCAGAGGGTGGTGATCAGCAATGCAGAGTCTAGTTGGAGACCTGTAGTTAGCGGTGTCCCCCAGGGGTCAATCCTCAGTCCAGTCCTGTTCAATTTATTCATCAATGATCTGGATGAAGGCACAGAGTGCTCCCTCAGCAAGTTTGCTGATGATACCAAACTGGGAGGAGTAGCTGATACCCCAGAGGGCTGCACTGCCATCCAGAGGGACCCGGACAGACTGGACAACTGGGCAGTGAAGAACCTCATGAAATTCAACAAGGTCAAGTGCAAGGTCCTGCACTTGGGGAGAAATAACCCCAGATACCAGTACAGGCTGGAGACTGACCTTCTAGAGAGCAGCTCTGCAGAGAGGGACCTGAGTGTCATGGTGTACGACAAGTTGACCATGAGGCAGCAGTGTGCCCTTGTGGCCAGGAAGGCCAAAGGCATCCTGGGGTGCGTTAGGAAGAGAGTCTCCTGCAGGTGGAGGGAGGTGATCCTGCCCCTCTAGTCAGCCCTGGGGAGGCCACATCTGGAGTATTGTGTCCAGTTCTGCGCTCCACAGTACAAGAGGGATGTGGAGCTGCTGGAGAGAGTCCTGCTGGAGCACAGTGTTACAAGGATGATCAGGGGCCTGGAACATCTGCCCTATGAGGAAAGGCTGAGGGAGCTGGGCCTGTTCAGCCTGGAGAAGAGAAGGCTGAGAGAAGACCTAATCAGTGCATATAAATACCTAAAGGGAGGGAATGATGAGGATGAGGCCAGCCTCTTTTCAGTGGTGGGCACCAATAGGACAAGGGGAAAAGGATGGAAACTGAAGCATCACAAGTTCCACAGGAACTTAAGGAAAAAGTTCTTAACAGTGAGGGTGATAGAGCACTGGAATAGGTTGCCCAGAGAGGTTGTGGAGTCTCCTTCTCTGGAGATATTCAAAACCTGTTTGGACACAATACGGTGTAACATGCTGTAGTTGACTCTGCATGTGCAGGGGGATTGGACTAGATGATCTCTAAAGGTCCCTTCCAACCTTAATGATTCTATGATTCTATGATCAGGAGCAGAGGAAATACTTCTTCTTTTTTTTTTTTTTTCCCAAGGCAATAGCAAAAAAATAAATAAATAAATAAATAAGTGTGGAAAATTTGAGAAGGCAGAAAATGAGCCCACTTCAGTGCTGAGTTCTTTCATCAAAGAACTGGAAAGTTGGATCACCTTGACCTCCTGAGTGAAGAGTCACCAAGGACCCCAGCCACCAGAGATGGCCACGTAGTATGAGCTCTGGAGTGTGGGATACTCACTGCTCTGATATGATTGCTCAAGACTGATAGTCTTGGATATGTAGTGATGGTGATTGACACTGCATAAATCACTGCTGATGATCAGGAAGTTGCAAGATCAAGATGACTCTGTGTAGTATTCTGCTGAGGATGATCATTAGATCAAAATGCTTTGGATCAAAATGAATCTTTAATGCCTTTCATTTGGTCCTGAAAGAAATAAAATATTTCATTAGAGATAAAATACGTTATATTATTTTTAATGTAGCAGGAATATTAACCTTTAGAAATTTAATCTAATGAATGAGATAACTTGAAGAAGAAACAGTGTCTAACTATTGCTATATTAGTAACCTAAAACCTCAGTGTAAAACACTGAGAAATTTAAGTCTCTGACAATGGAAAAGGACTGGATTATGTTTTTGCCTGGGAGGATGAAGGAAGGAAGTATAGACTTTTATCTACATTTTATTATCCAGGATATCTTGAACTTGATTTATTTGCAGAGGATTAAACACTAGTTGCTTTTTTTTTCCCTATGCCTCTTAATTATATATTTATAGGCTCATACATACATATATTTATATGTATTCCTTTTTTAAAAATTGCATCTGCTCTTTTTTGTGAAACTTCTAACTGAAATTGTTCCTGAAAAACAACTCAGTTGTGAGGTAATCATTTGGTATCTGAGCTATTTGCAAAATAATATGATCTTGAAAACATAATTACAAGGTCAATTCATGATTATATTACTTGGAACTCTGTTTTACTGGTGCCATATACTGTGCTCATCACTTGAGTACGAAAGCACATTCTGTACTGTGTAAAGCAATAAAATTCACCTCTATTAGACAAGATTCATTCTTTCACTCAGTCAGTCTGGAAAATAATTTATATAGTGCCTGTTTGTTTGTTCTCTTAAGCATTAGAAATGGGATCATGACTGACATTACTGGTCACCTCTGCTAGAAAGTCATAGAAGAAGAGAAATGAGAACTTTGCGCTCTTGGGAGAGGAACAATTTACCTGATTTTTTATCCTTCTTATTCTGAGTAAAGTACAATATAAACAAAAACATTTCTCATGCTTAAAAGGTCAAATTCATCCTTTGTGTAAGCAACCAACCTCTCATCTGTTATTGTTTCTATTCCTTAAGTGAAAGACAAATTGCCATATGCAAATTTACTTAGTTCCATTTTCTTAACAGGCTATGTTCAATCCGTTTATGGGATTATTTATTATTTATTCATAGGATCCTGAGGTAAGAGAGTCATCCTCTAACAAACTCTTCAGAAGCATTTTTGTATATCAGTTAAATCATATGAGGATTTTTTTCTTTTCATTTAAAATGAATGGAATAAGTAATATATGTGACACAAAGCAACTAAAATTCTCACTGATTTTTTTTTTTAAAGAGCTTTGATTTTTGGATTCCTCTTTTTTGTGGTTGTATTTCATGTATTTACTTATATAATTCAGTTGATGTAAATCAAGTTTTATCTAGATAGATAGACTAGAATGTTTATTGACTTGAAAAATGCCAGCTTTTTCTGTATTTTAGCTCCCATTTTAGAAGTTTGTCTGCCATGTTCTACTTTGTATTATGTCTTCATCATCATATAAGGTTTGGGTTTGGGAGAGTATTGAGAAACGGAATATATATAGATATATTCTGAGTATAAATATTCAGAATAGAAATAACTTCATAATATTTTTTCATACATAAATTTACTTGTGCTGATTGAGAATTGTTTCTTTTTCTTATCCATATCCAAATCTGGAAAACTTTGGATAAAACCATGTCATACAAAGAGTGCTCTCTCCAGCTGTTTGCCTCTTTCTGCTCTTGAAAGCAAAAAAGTCATATTCCCACAACATTTCAATAGCCTTTCTTGGATGCAAAATACATTAATAAGGATCCACCCTGTCTGTGCTCATCTTGGTGCTAATTGGTATCATAGTGTTTTTTTTTTTTGAGCATGGAGGTGTAGAATATAAATCTAGAGCATTTGATAACCACCTCATATAACCCTTTGGCTCACTGTTTCAGTTTGGAACTTTTTACCTGTCTTCTCCTTTCTTCTGGAAATTATTTTTCTGGAGGTTAGCAACCTTCTTTGAATATTGTATCAAAATGGAATTATAGTCAATTTATATTCATTTGTTATTGTGTTAGCAGTATTCAATAGCTTAAGTTGTTCTTTTTTTCCTGTGGCATTTCCTCTGTGATGAATTTAAAGAGTACAATTAGGTCTAAACATTAGCTTTTCAAGTGGAAAAGCTAGGTATATCTTAGTCTTTTTATGTAAACAAGGTTATCTTTGTTAGTGATGATCCTCTGCATCAGTTTGTGTTCATCTTCCTTGAACACAACTCATTGAAAGTGCGTACAGTCCTTCAGTTTGAACACAACTTTATGCAATGACGGAAGTCTCATCTCCTATTCCTCCATGACTTACCTTTTCTGATGCGTTCTGACACTGTATCTCTCCATTTTCTGACATCCACAAAATTCTTTAGCTCGTTCTTGCTTTTTGTGCCAGTGTTAAATAAGATTAGTCCTAGAGACAATCCTTTAATCACACTGCTAGAAAATTCTTTAACATTCAAGGTTCTTCTATTCAGAAATATTTACTGTGGTCTCTATTCTAGCCTACTTTTGAACATTACAACTTTTACCAGTTTATAGCAGTTATCCCTTAATTCATAAATGTCACAGGGAAGATAAAAATACTATTTCAAATCTGTCATTTTAAACAAATACATGTATCTACACATATGAGAGAGAGAACTAATGCAATAAATACGCTCATGTTCTTTGAAATGCAAATTTAGTTTACGAAATGTGATTTGACTTGTGCAATCTAAGTGCCAAGTCTAATCTGATTTAATAAAAGTACAGCTATCTGTTATATTTTAGGGAGTAAAACTGAAGCTATTGCTAACATTTTGACTTCATTTGCAGGATGTGAACTTGTTTAGTCTTTAGCAGGCAGAATATAAGTGACTGTTATGTATGCTGAGTGCCTTGTTCTGCATAAATGGATTGACTTGTATATCACATAAAATTGTTCATAGTCAAGGATGAGTTGCAGCTGGAAAAGGCTCTGACACAAATGAGGAGGATTAGTTATTTTGCCTCAACAGCAGCGACTCAGTAGATGGAACAACTTTCTTCATTTTGCAAAAAAAAATAACTGAGCCTAATAAAAATATGTTGACCATTTCAACTCAGAAATAGATTAAGTAAGAATTTCTTTCTTTCTTTTTTTTTTTTTTTCTTGATGGTCCCCTGCTCTCAATGGTCGAGGAGAAGTTCTTCAGAAAACATTCCGAACAACAATTCTGTGTATATTATTTACGTAGGGCAATAGCTACCATAACTCCATTCTATTTCCTGAAGGGATATAAAGGTGTAGTAGTATGTTACTAAAAGCTTATGCTAACATATTCCTTCCTTTTTCCCATATTGTCAGCTTGTTACTCTCATATATTCTCCATTCACTCTGCCCATTTTTAATTCCCCCTCTACTCAAGTGAACGCTTTCTGCCATACACTGAGAAGAGTGTGATCTGTTCACATTCAGCACCATGAAAAGGGCCTGTGCTTAGAAAATGATATGCTTGAATGGAGTCCATAAAAGTCCAATAGAGCTAAAAAATATTACTCTGGATACCACTGTGGGGGACGCAACTGATGAAATCTACAAATAGTGCTGAGGTACCCTGCTAGTCTTCTTTATATTTGGCATCTTTCAAGTGAATGTCAGGGCTCCGAGTGCAGCAATTTCCCTGACCAGCCTCCCCTCAAGTCTGCCTGGCCTTCAGGGCCAAATCACTCCAAGTCCTTTACCCATCTGACTGCCTTGGCTTTGTATGCCCTGAAATAGTCCTTAATTCCTTAAAATGCTCTTACATAGACAATAATCATAGAATCATAGAATGCTTAAGGTTGGAAGGGACCTCTAGAGATCATCTAGTCCAACCCCCCTGCATACGCAGGGTCACCTAGAGCACGTGGCACAGGACTGCATCCAAGCAGGTTTTGAAGATCTCCAGAGGAGGAGACTCCACAACCTCTCTGGGCAGCCTGTTCCAGTGCTCTGTCACCCTCTCTGTTAAAAAAATTTTCCTTAAGTTCCTGTGGAACTTTTGGTGCTTCAGTTTCTGGCCATTTCCTCTAGTCCTATTAGTGGCCACCACTGAAAAGAGGCCAGCACCATCCTCCTCACTGCCTCCCTTGAGGTACTTATAGACACTGATTAGATCCCCTCTCAGCCTTCTCTTCTCCAGGCTGAACAGGCCCAGCTCTCTCAGTCTCTCCTCATAGGGCAGATGTTCCAGGCCCCTGATCATCCTTGTGGCCCTGCGCTGGACTCTCTCCAGCAGCTCCACATCCCTCTTATACTGTGGAGCCCAGAACTGGACACAATACTCCAGATGCGGCCTCACCAGGGCTGAGTAGAAGGGCAGGATCACCTCCCTCGATCTGCTGGAGACGCTCTTCTTAATGCACTCCAGGATCCCATTGGCCTTCTTGGCCACAAGAGCACACTGCTGCCTCATGGTCAACTTATCATCCACCATGACACTGACACATAATACTGAGTCTATGAGCTAAAAAAAGAAAAATCTAAAAAAACTACAGAAATGGAATCAGTGTTCAACTTCTGAATAAATATGGACTTTCCAGACTGCATAGCTGACTCCATTTTTTTCATCCTCAAGACGTCTTTATTCCATACTTCTGCTCTATGCACTACCCAAATCATGACTTAACGGAGCTGAATCGCTCGCATCACATTCTTCCTATACCAAAGGAAATATATACTGTTCACTGGAGTATCTATTAGAAAACAGTCCAGGACTGAAAAGCTTTGATTTGCTTCTCCGGTGCAGGATGGTGGTACCTTTTTAACTGGTATTTTTCACAGTGCCTTATGACATGGAATGTCAGATTTTTTCTAGAATAAATCCTGAGATAACAGCAAAAAAAACAACTACTTTGACTCTTAGGCTCTACGGGGACACAGCAGAAAATGAACAGCATTGTTACCCTTTCCAAAAAAAAAAAAAAAAAAAAAACAAGGAAGCACGATGGTTAGATTCAATAGATTCAAGGAAGAGTAATGTCTTTCAGACATGGAAAAAAAGACATGGAACATTTTTAATACCTCTATTAATGCCACAGCAGAAGCACTTAAGTATATATCCAGTTTTCTCTGTTGTTTTCCAGAAAGATGTGTCAAGAGATAATGAGAATATGAGTTAAAGGAAACAATGGAAAAATCAGAGGTATGAAAAACATGGTTAATGAGAAAAGGTTAAAGAAAGTGGATTGCCTAATCTTTTTTTTTTTAAAAAAAAGAGCTAGAGAGAGAACAAAAACAACAAAGAACATGATTAAAGTCTTATTTTTTAAGCATAGCTTGCCAAATAAAAAGATAACATGACCACATTGTGCCTTGATGTGTTTTCAACTAAAACAGTATGTCCTGTGTTTTTATCCAGAATGGGTTTTCTGATTTCGATACAGATCTTGCAGATAGTTCATTACATACACTTTTGCTGTTATCAGTTTGAGTGGGTTAAAATAAAATTTCTGGACAGCAAGAGAGGGAAAGGTAGTGAGGACAATCCATGCTTACCATTGCTGCACTAGTAGACAAAGAACTGGGCAAAAAGCAAGAAACACTGAATCATCTAGAATCCAAGTGCTAAATTTCCACCTGTCACGGAATGAATGGTGGTGGGAGTGAGTGACACAATACACCTCACTCGTAAAAGAAATAGTAATAGGTTATATTGATATGCACAGTGATTTCAAGAGATTCTATGGCAAGGTCACTTATTTTTTATTGTGTCGTTTACTTTATGGAGGTTCAGGTAATACGCAGCATTATCTTGGAGACCCTTCCATTGAGTCATGAGGTTCAGATTGGACACTCTTGCTTTCCAAACTCCTTCTGAGAGGAGTCTGGGTGAGGCTGGATCAGTCCTAGTCCCAGACCTGGCCAACAGTTTATGACTAAGGGATTTTATACACAGTTACGTCAGTAAAGTTTACAAGTTCAAAAAGAGAGTGTGCTATAATCACTTATCATGAATCTGTTGTGGTAAGGACCTCTCAACCCCAAGGAGTATCCTTGAGAGGCTTTCCTGCTCAAGAGGAGATCCTGGCGTGCAGCCCGCTGCCATGCAAGGAGAGCTCAGTGGACTCTTGGCTGTCCCCGTATTTGTGGGATAAGATGATTGACTTATAGTCATTTCAGAAATGTCTGTTGGCTGATGTATGCACAATTAGCCTTATCTCCCCATCAGGATGCAGCCATCATTGTTATTGATGGTGAATGTCTGAGTGCAGGAAAAAATCAAGGAGGCACCTACCGGGATCAGATAATGTCACCGGTGTATAATGCCTGAATAGGGCTACTTGTGAAATGTCATTTTGAGCTGGGGAAGTATGCTCGTCTTACAAGGCTTCCAGTAGGCCCATAACAATTTTTTAATTGTTGGAGTACTTTTGGAAGTTGGCTATGCCATGAGCCTTGTGTGCGTTGTGACTCTTTTTCAAGCCATTAGCTCTTTCTACCATCCCATTTGATTTTGGATAGCATGGGGTGTGGAATACCCACTCAATTTCTTCTTGCTTTGCCTGATCTTGCACTTCTTAACATCAGAAATGTGAGCCATTATCACTTTGGATAATATCAGGAGTAGATAGATGTGAGAACCAAGACAATAGTCCCTGCACCATACTCCCATTGGCTTTCCTAAACTTAGTTGCCATAAGCAAGCCAGAGATCGCTTCCACTCCTGTGAGGATGTATTGATACACTGCAGAGGATTTGAACGGTCCAGTATAATCAATTTGTCATGTAGACCACAAAGTTTCTCCCTCTTTGATATGTAGAGATGAAACTTTAGCAGGATGATCTGCTTGCAACCTTAATCTGCACTGGGGACATTCTGTGAGAATAGTTTCACAAGTTTTCCTGTTTATGGGCCAACATCTACTCTGTGCAGCAAAGTGCTTCCTTACTTGTGTGACCTAGGTTTTGAGGCCATTCTCTCAACCAATACCACTCTGGGTCTAAGGTGGTTTTTAGTCAACTCATCTACCTTTTGATTCCACTTTGTGGCTGGTTGATTATCCTTAGCATGAGCTTTTACCCATCCAATTTTAAACAGTGTCTTTCTCGCTATATCCAGCAACAACTGCCAATCCCGTTTTCTCCAGACTGGGGTTCTATTTACTTCCCAGTTAAGAGCTTCCCATTGGCAAAGCCATTGTGTGGCACTAGCCCACACATCATAGGATCCTACATATACAACCCTTGCTCCATTTTGTGCAGCTAAAACTACTGCTCTTAACTCTCCTACTTGTGCACTGCCTTCACCTTCTATCACTTCTTCACCAGTGGTAACATTTAATGCATCAGCCTTATATAGCCATTTACCATTTACCCTTTTTGCTGAAGCATCTGTAAACCAAATGTTTTCTGTTGGTGCACCATCAATGAGGAGTGGTTCCTTCAGAATTGGTGAAGGTTTAAAAGTCTTTTTTTTTTTTTTTTAATGCTAATGGATCCGTGTTTACAGGCATCTAAAATTTGGAAATCTTAGTATGCTCTTCAGTTAACTGCATATTTTCTGCAACTCCTGTTAGGTAGGCATACAATTTTCTGATAGTGGGTTTTTGTGCAATTCCTTCTAGGGGAGCAGTCCCCTTTAGGGTTGCTTCTAGTAAATTAAGTGGTCCTCTAGTTTGCATAAGTTGTTCTTTATGTATTTTCTCATCCTGTTTAACTGCTCAGACTAAGGATAAAAGTCCTTTTTCCCATTCAGAATATCGTAGTTCTGTTTTCTTAAAATACAGTCGAGCCAAACAAGAGAGGTCTTTTTCATCCATCAGGGCCAGTTTGGAACAGGTTACAGTAAGTAGCATGTACAGCAAAACCCCATTCAGCTATAATAGGATTGTGGGCATGTATACTGGTCCCAGTGACTAAAATGTGTTTATTTTTTCTGTCAGAGTTTTGGCTGACTCTTTATGTTTTAATTCCCACTTCCAAGGTTTGCCCTTCCTCAAGATTGAATATAATGAACGGGCAATAATAGAAAATCCAGGTACATGCATTCTCCAATATCCTAAAGTTCCCATCAATTGTTGTAATTCTTTCCTTGACTGGGGTATTTGCAGCTCTTCATTTTTTCTTAAGGTATCTGGAAGAATCACTGCACTGCACTGCACAGCTATCCACCAAGTACTTAAGAATTTTACTTCTTTGCTTGGTCCTTGACATTTTTAAGGTGGTACCTCAATGTCAGCTTCAAGTAGGATTTGCCATACTGCTGTGGCTACTTCCCCAACCTTTTTAGGAGAATGACCCCCAATTAGGATGTCAGCTATGTGTTGGTACAATTTCACATCCTGTGGAAGTGAGACTGTCTACAAAAGTTCAGCCAGTGCAGCATGTGTGATAGTAGATGAATGTTTCTACCCTTGTGGGAGTCAATTGAATGTGTATTGTATGCCATCCCACATGAAAGCAAATTTCTTTCTATCCTTCTCTTGTAAGGGAACCATGAAAAACATGTCCTTTACATTTAGTGTTGCTATCTATGGGGGTGCAAGTGCTTGTAAGGTAGCCATTAAGTTTGCAATATTCGGTATAACAGCTGTTAGTGGGGCATTCAGGCGCCTATAATTGTCAGTCAGAGAGTAGTGAACATATGCCTCTCACCTGGGAGCCATAGATTAACTTTGGCAGTTTGGCACAAAACACTTGCTCTATTTACACCAGTAATTGTAACTATTTGCTGACCAGGTCGCACATCCAGCTTTTTGGCATTCTGTTGTGTTATCATTGAGAACTGTGCTCCTGTATCTATTAAAAACTTTACTAATTGTTGCTGAGGAGCAACAGGAATTAAGATATGTGGGCCATTATCACTTATCCACTGATAAGCCTCCACTTGCTGGTCAGGTAGGCACAATTGTCTCCCCGACATTACTCATTTTTTGAGCTCATTTCTTGCAATTCTTCTCTAAGGTGAGAGGAGGGATTGTTTCCTTTTCCAGGATCTAACACTGGAGGAACTGATCTACACTCCTCCCTTTCGCCATCACTTCATTTCTGAAATGCTTCAACTAGACTGAAAATCGTGCCTGTGGGTTGTCCATGTATAGCAGCTCTTAGGATGCCTAAAGTTGGGTAATAATTCATAATTCATTAGATTTCCTAAATTCAGGCTGTGAGGGTTGCTGCTCTTTCCTTTTGAGCTTAATTTCAATTTCCTGTTTTACTGGTTTCACTCAGTGATCTTCACTTCAAGGTTTCGAGTTTGCCTTGCTGTTAGGGTCACACCTATCATGGATGTAATTAACTATGCTGTTAGCTCAGCACAGGTGGGGAGCTGCCGATGGGCATCGGTAATATCTGAGTGGAGATCAAATCAAGGAGACAACTACCAGGATGAGATAATGTCACTGGTGGTTAACATCTGAATAGGCATCCTTGTGAAAAGTCAGGTTGACCCGGGGAACGAGCACATCCATCACACCACTCTACCATCCATACCAAGTAAGATGCGAAGATAGTATGTACAATAAATGAAAAGGTTTATGAGGCACTGTAAAGAGATGTGGACACCATCAAAAACAAAAACAAAAAACAAACAAACAAACAAACTTAGCATAGGTAAAAGTGCTATAGCATTATATAAAAATGGTTAAATGGCCAAAAATGGCCAAATTTATGGTTATTAAATTAATCATATTAATCTAAATATGATTACTAAGAGAGCCATTCAAGGCACACAAGCTGAACGCCTGCCTGCCAAGAATAAGGAGCTTCTAAGCATGCTCAGAAGCATTAATATAGATGTGTAGAGGGTTAGGTTGTTCAGGAGATCTTTCTGGAAATCTTTGCTATCTGATTTCTGACAAAATCAAAATTTCAAAATGTCCTTTATTTTTGCTGTAGCAATAACATACTTGACAAAGGAATAAATGCTTCCTAATTGGGTTTCTGCCTGGTGTTTTTCGTTTGCTTACTTGCTTGTTTGCATGTTTTCTTTTCTTCTGTTATGCATTAATTTTAACTTTAAATTCTTATCACAGTAATGACAGTGGAAGAAAGAATTAATACACTTGATCAGTTGCCTGAGACAGAATTCTATTTTTCTTCTACAACAGCAACATTTTTATTTTAAGGAGCTAATACAATGAAGAAAAATATTTTTATTCTACCTCTCAACCTCCAGTATCGTATATAAATATATACAATTTTGATCCTTGGTAGAGAAGAATGGCCCATCATTTGCCTTTACATTGAGGCTAAAATCCATTTACCATTGCAAAGATAGTCTATAAGGCTATAAGACTATTAATAGCTATTCAATGCAATATCTCAATGGCTCAGCAGAGTTCTAGAGTACTCCTCCTTTTGTAACTAACGTAAGGATTATGGAAGATGTTTGCAGCAAAACCTCCTGTCATATCACACCTGTTTTTGAGCAGCTATCAGTTGCTCCAACATCTGTGGAGGGATTGGGTTGCGGAGTTGCTGGTCCAGGATCAGACAAAGGTATTTCAATGCCGCATGCCTCTACCCTGGGATGTGCTACTTGTCCTACAGCCACTGCTGAAGAACTCATACACTTCATTTGTATCCACCCAAACTTTTGGAGGTCAGAAGTTCAGCTTTGACTTAACTTTTTTTTTTTTTTTTTTCGCTCTGGAGAGACAACAAGAATATGATGGGAAATGGATGCAGGTTAGATAGCTGAGATGATAAAAAATACTCAGATGGCTGAGATGGTAAAAATACCTAGATTAAAGATCAGGCAGAAAAGAGCATAGAGTTAACAAGTGAAATGAAGGCTGAAAAAAATAGCAATGGATAATGATAATCTACATGGATAAAGCGTATTCTTTAGTATATGGCAAACTACTGCAACTAAACAAACATTTGTGTCTCAGGTTAAAAGCACTGAAGATTTCTTCATGCAGACATGCTTTTAAAAAGTTATTTCATAGCTGTAGCAAAAAGAAAAACAACAACAACAAAAAAAGAAGGCATTTCCTATTTATATCTGGCTAGAAGATGGGAACAATGTAGTTGTTACTCACTTTTTTTTTTTTTTTTCTCCTAGAGACCTGGTAGAGTTGCACACAGGGATATTTTGAATTGAGCATATCTACTCAATACATACACTCAAACAAGTAAATATCCTGACTCTTGAATACCTTTGTGTTGAATGGCATGTAAAGTGCCATTTCTCAGGAAATTATGCTGATGCCTGACAATGTTTGTGTTTGGTATTCAATATTTTAATTTATTCAGTTATCAATACTTGGGATTTTGTTTGTTTGTTTGTTTGTCTGTGTGAATTGATACATCTTCAAGCCACTGCAGGATGGATCAGCTGATGCATTTGAGCTAGAACCCGCTGGCTAGTATGAGCCTCGCCAATGAAGTGACAAATCCTCAGATCTGAAACTTGCTCCTTTTCTTCTCCCCACAGTTAGAATATTTGATTAAGTTCTGTCAGCTGTAAAATGATGAATATGCATCTACTCTTAAAAGAAATGAGGCATGATACCTATCATCAGTGTAATGGGCTGGCAATATTATTCTCTGAAGGAATTCAACATGGAGAAGCACAAAATTTGGTTTTCTATCCTTCATCCTTTCCATCTCTCAGTTTCACCCTTCAGCAAAAGTGAGTGTCAAATGAAAGCCCTTCTGTATGAAATATATAGAAAATGCATAACTTATCTAAACTGCACAGATACGCATATACCTACCAATGCCCACATAACAAGTGTCTTATCCACAAAACCAGCAAAAATCATGCATATATGTCATTCAGTGTTGCTTTTGGCTACATGTTTAAATATGTATAAATGTATAAATATGTTAATGTATAAATTACCATTTTTGACTGAAAAAAAGTGTTTTCCCCTTACTATTCCATTTTGAGGTAATGATAAAAAAAAATCTGTTGTATATTAAGCTGAATATTTTCCAGTTTCATAGGAATTCCAGGAAAGTTGTAACTTATTAAGGAGTAGGTGATGAATCCCTGACTAACAATGGCTACACATGAGCTTATACTTAATGATTTCACTTATACTACTTATGTAAGTAACTCTTTATCACGGTTCTACAACGTGACACTGAAATATCCAGTGATTCAGTCCTTTGAAGGCTTAAATATGAATAAATACTCAGTAAGTAGTCTCACTTGCCCGATATTGAATGCTCATGTGAACAAATCTTGGCATGACTAAATATTGCATGCATAGAAGTATTACTAACATTCTTGTTAAATAACTGCCTGAAATATTTACACATTTAACATGTAACTATTAACATATGATGGCTGGATTTATCTTACACACTCATTAAATAAAGTTAGTGCCTGGCTTAAATAACTATCCTAGTAAACTTTATTTCCTATAGTGAACAATATATGTCTTTCTAATGATAACAATAATAATAACACTAAAATATCTTTAGAAATGAAGTGGAAGAAGCAAGTACCCACTGGGTTTATGAAGATTAATCACAGAATACTTTCTGATAGTTTCTGATCCAGTTAACTTCCAGATTCAGGAAATACTCTCTATAATTGAAGAAACACTTCCCATCACTGAATGTGAACTAAAATGATGTCCTGCAAAGCTGAAAAGACATTTCAGAAGTAGCTCTGAAAGGTGCTCTAAGGCACTTCCTGCTGCAATATGACTAAAACATTAGAATGGCTAAGGGAACATGAGAGGTACGAAAGATTATATCTGATTTCACAAAGCTATTATTGGAAAATGAATGACTTCAGTAAAATCTCAGTGCATTTTCATTTATTCAGTTAATTAACCCTGTAATGACGATAAAGATAATAAAACATAAGTCCATGCTGAAATAACTGTAAGAGTCATTTAGACTCAGGGATTTTAAAATTTGTTCCATTTTACCTCTGACTTATTCTAAATCCAAGTTTTCAGTATGCTTGTAACTTACCTGCAAAATATTTTTTTTCAATGGATGATGCTTTGATATCCTTTTCTATATAAGTAGGTCGATGCTTGTGGAACTCTTATTATTTACATGTGTTGCTTTTTTTTTTTTTTCTAGTAATTCTACTTGTCATATATATATAGATCTATAGAATGAGATAAAACATTTTATGAAGTATATTTAATTTTTTGACTGACCTTATTCATCATTGGGTCAGATCCAATATAATAAACCTGTTGTGGATAGAGAATCTTAAAGAAAGAGATCCTCTTTCGTCCCAGCAAGATTCAGATGGTCACTTTAGCTGGCAGACAATTTGCAATCTATCTATAATTTTCAATGAAAGATCCTGAAGAACTGGGGAAGTGCCAGGGGAACTAGAAGAAAGCCAATGTCATGCCAGACTTCCGAAAAGGCAAGAAGGAGGACCCAGGAAGCTACAGGCCAGTGAGCCTCACCTCCATCCCCAGAAAAGTGATGGAAAAGCTCAAACTGGCCATTGTCTCCAGGCACATGGAGGACAAGAAGGTGCTCAATACTAGTCAACATGGATTCATTAAGGGGAAATCACGCTTGACTAACGTGATAGCCTTCTAATATGGAATGACCAACTGGATAAATGAGGGGAGAACGATGGATGTCGTCTATCTGGACTTCATCAAGGCTTTTGACACCGTCCCTCACAACATCCTCCTGGGCAAGCTCTGGAAGTGTGGGATAGATGAGTGGACAGTGAGGTGGATTAGGATTGGCTGGATGGCAGAGCTCAGAGGGTGGTGATCAGCAGAGCAGAGTCTAGTTGGAGGCCTGTAGCTAGCGGGGTCCCCCAGGGGTCAGTCCTCAGTCCAGTCCTGTTCAATTTATTCATCAATGACCTGGATGAAGGCACAGAGTGCTCCCTCAGCAAGTTTGTTGATGATACCAAACTGGGAGGACTAGCCAATACCCCAGAGGGCTGCACTGCCATCCAGAGGGACCTGGAAAGACTGGACAACTGGGCGGTGAAAAACCTCATGCAATTCAACAAGGTCAAGTGCAAGGTTCTGCACCTGGGTAGAAATAACCCCAGACTGGGGGGACTGTACAGACTGGGGACTGGCCTTCTGGAGCGCAGCTCTGCAGAGAAAGACCTGGGTGTCATGGTGGACAACAAGTTGACCATGAGGCAGCAGTGTGCCCTTGTGGCCAAGAAGGCCAATGGGATCCTCGGGTGCATTAAGAAGAGCGTCTCCAGCAGATCGAGGGAGGTGATCCTGCCCCTCTACTCAGCCCTGGAGAGGCCACATCTGGAGTATTGTGTCCAGTTCTGGGCTCCACAGTATAAGAGGGATGTGGAGCTGCTGGAGAGAGTCCAGCGCAGGGCCACAAGGATGATCAGGGGCCTGGAACATCTGCCATATGAGGAGAGACTGAGAGAGCTGGGCCTGTTCAGCCTGGAGAAGAGAAGGCTGAGAGGGGATCTAATCAGTGTCTATAAGTACCTCAAGGGAGGCAGTGAGGAGGATGGGGTCAGTCTGTTTTCAGTGGTGGCCACAGACAGAACTAGAGGAAATGGCTAGAACTGAAACATCAAAAGTTCCACAGGAAATTAAGGAAAAATTTTTTAACAGTGAGGGTGACAGAGCACTGGAACAGGCTGCCCAGAGAGGTTGTGGAGTCTCCTTCTTTGGAGATCTTCAAAACCCGCTTGGACACAGTCCTATGCCACGTGCTCTAGGTGACCCTGCGTGTGCAGGGGGGTTGGACTAGATGACCTCTAGAGGTCCCTTCCAACCTTAAGCATTCTATGATTCTCTGATTCTATGTTTTTTGAACCTTCATCATGCAGAAAACAGCGTTTAGTCCAAGACATATGCTTTTAAACCTACCTCATATATTTCAGAAATTGGCAGAGACAAAGAAAAACCTGAAAGACAAAAGCACTGAAGGAGCTAAAATATTAAGCCAGGACTTTTCTGGCATTCAGCTAATAGGTATAGCATTTTTTTTTATCTGCTTGAGAAACAAAAACATGTAGAGGTGTTAACAAACAACGGCCTCATTTAAAAATAGAAAGATACAATTCAAATTTATACATTTCAAATTAATCTTCTAATTCAATACATACATTTATGGTTGTCAATGCTCTTTTTCATAATGGAAATATAACCTTGATCAGACTAAAACTAAAATAATATATCAGAGTAAAACTAAAAATAAAAAACTAAAAAAAAAAACCCTCCTTTTCTGACACTTGCTGTGCCAACAGAAACAAAAAATAGGACTCCTATCTATTATATATTATTGATACAAGATTGAAAATTCCATAGAAAGGCTGAGTAAGGTTTCATAAGCGGAAGCTTTTGTCTGTGAATTATAAATGCTTCTGCATATTGCAGTGTTCTGGAATTTTACCCATTACCTTTTTATTGCCAGAGAAGTTCTAATCACCTTCCTAAGATATGATACAACTGGTTTCTTTTAATGTACTTTTAATCAGAAAATTAGTCTTGCTATTTGATAATATCAGTTGTAGAAAAAAAAATGATGTTTTTTATTTTTGTCACATTTAAACCTAAAAAAAAGTAGTTGGAGGGAAATATGCCAGACAGGACCAGGAATCAATTTAGTTAACTTTAAAAATAAAAAGACCTAATAACATTCACATGCTTTTAAACAGGACTAGTAATAATATACTTCTGTTATCAGTTCCAAATAATAATATGTACTTGCCTTTAATTGGTACAATATTTCAGACAAAAATACAGTGAAAGAGTCCAGCTGTTCTTGAACAGCTGCTCTTGTTTTTTCTACCAGGCCTGTTTTTTTTTTTTTCCCTTCATTTTCAATTTCATTTTCTCTTTCACAGAATTAATTTAGTCTTTCTTCTCCTATCCTGCATACTCTATTCAGGATAGCACATGCTTCAGAATCAGAGAAGTATAGCATATAGCCTGCATCAACAGCTTAAATTATAGATTCAGAGTCTAAACAAGGAGGATAACAGTGAAACTTATAAAAATAATAAAACATCAAGTGTGCCAGTGTTAGGACTCTGAGGATGGGATTCAGCTCCACCCTAAGGATATCTCAACTTAGCTAGTGACTTGATTCAGCTGCGCATAAGTATAGATATCTCCTGCTACCTGTGATGCACCAGAAAATGTCCTATTTTATGTCTGATTGCCATTCAGAAGAGCAGATTTTGTGTTTATCAGACCTATAGAGTTGTCTCAAAATACCCTAAGGCAGCAATTTAGTGGTAGAATAGAGTCCTCTTTCCCTGTGCTAGGTATCGCTTGAGACCCACTACCCCATATTGACTTAATTCCCCACTGATTATAGTGGGAACAGAGGAATGAAACTGATGTTTGCTCCTGAGGTTGGCTAGATATCCCTATTTTTGTTCATCTCAGCTCTATCTAAACACAAAATTACATTTTTATATTCCTCTATTATAGCCCTTCTTTTTATATTTATACCATATATGGAGGAGAATTGTTTGAATAGGAGCAAGGAAACACAACAAGGGACAGCTAGAAAGCTTTGCCAAGATTCATGTCTCCTTTGACTTATTGTTTTCAACTGATTTGTCTGAGAACAAATTCTCATTAAAAGCTCATTCCAGAGCGAAAAATTCAATGTCCAAATAACACTCAGTATCTCTGTACTGTATCATATTTTCAGCATGCCATGGTTGCAGATGGCAAGATTACATGAAGCTTGTGTGCAGATATTCCATCTCTGCTATTCCAGTGTGCTTGTGTGCTCTGTTATTCCAAAAGTGCCAACCTTAGACATCAGTCTACAGTAAACTGCACCTACATCTGAAGAAACAGGATTTCATTTTGTCCTTTTACATTTCTTTCTCAGACTTCCCTCATCTCTTGACTGTATCTAACTCAGTAAAATGTTCAGCATTAATAGATGCAGGTGAGAGGAAAATGTTCAAGCACTTCTTGGATGTTCACAAAGAATCATTTCAAAAGAATCTGTTTTCAGTGAAAAATAATTTCTTTGTGTGCTGCCAGAGTGCAGCACATCTAGTCTGCCTTCTGATTCTTGTTTTGCCTTTACATTATATGACATGCTAATGCTAAAGTCAGAAGGCTCACGCCTGCATTTTAATATTTATAGGAATATTTATTAAATGTAGAGATCAGTGAAGCAGCTACTTCATGATAATTTCTTACTGGACACAGAATTACTTCCAAATTAAAGCTCTCTAGTGATGGCAGCCATGTATGCAGCCATATTGAAGCTGAATTTATAGACAATAGACTGAATATGCTTATACTGTTTTGGAAAAAGGAGAGAATGACTTAAATCATTATTTGCTATTATAAAAATGATTAAAATATGTGAGATCAAAGACCTGTCTTGGAGTACATAGCTCTAAGAGTGAGTAACACTAACTGCTGAGAGAACGATATAAGAATAAAATGTAGTGGGATATTTCTTATGCCATTCCAGGCATGGCTACATCTGTCACAAGTTTAGGAATTTCCTGAAAAAAGATCTTATTACTGGGTTTATAATCGTCCATAGAAACTGTCTACAGTTTCTACTACTACTCTACAAGTAGTTTATCACAATGAGAACACACAGCATCAGAGTATTTACCACACAATTTTGTATTATTATTGTTTGGATAGCTCTTAGATAATACTTGCATTGAGAAATCATATATAGCTAGGAACTCTCTTTATAAGAGCTCATCACTTCCATGATACTACAGAAGTACTTATAGCTGATGAGTCTTACAAAGACTGCTTTGAGTAGTTTGAGAAGAAAAACAGTTTTGAAGTGTTTGTGACTTCTTTTGTTCTTTAGTTTAGTGTTATCTTTTCTTGTACAACATGTGCTCATATTGGCTCAACGTGCTATTTAATTATTTATTCAAGGATAAAGTTATCTTTCTAGAAATATATCTACAGAAATTTGTAGATGTATATGACCTCTCTCTGTGCTGCAGGTTGATCACACATAAGGTGCTTTGGAAACCACATAACTGTATTAACCTAACCCTAAACAAATGGTAATAAAGCTGTCATCTTCTGGAAGCATTCAAAATATTTGTATTTAAGTATTCTTTTTTTTTGTTTTTTTTTTCCTCTTTTGTTCTCAAAGAAAGGGATTATATTAACATACTTACTTAACATTTGCAACAGCTTAATTCCTTTTTTCGTTGTGCTGGTAAAATCCAGAAGTCCAGACTTCACTCACTGTTTCAGAACATAAAGATTTACAAAGACACCTATATAAGTCCTGTGTATGGAACCTAAAACGGTCAAGAGAAGAGTAAGAGTTCTTTATTTTATTTTATTTTATTTTATTTTATTTTATTTTATTTTATTTTATTTTATTTTATTTTATTTTAATATAGAGATAAAATTATATTAAAATTATTTATTAAATTGACTTTTTTATATAATATAGTAAATGCTGTAAATAGGCATCTGTTGACAACAAAAAATGCTATCCAATCTGAACACTCAAAAGGATGCCTAACCACTTAATTTCAAATGTCTCAGTCCTGTGCTTAAATCTGTTCTCTGAGCCCTTTTTTGTCCTATTTTCCATGTGTCTGAATAATGAAACATTAAGGAAGCTCTCAATGTTAAAAGAAAAGAAAATAAGTCTTTGATTTGTTATAGCAGTGCTATGGTAGTACCAGCAACAGAGATAGTAGCCAAATATAAACTTCTATCTTCTTTCATTCTATTGAGGTTGCAGAACTTGCAGCAAAAGTTAAAATTCAGTACCTAAAAAGTCAGAACTTGATTTAAAAACAGATATGAAAGGGAATATTCTTAAATTAATTAGACAAGTATGAACTCTCAGTTGACTTGAGGCTAATGCTGTAAGGTCAGTGTTCCTATTTAGAATGGAAATGACTTTTTTGGCCACTATAATCTATCCTTTGCCAATCTGCCTTTACCATGCAGAAGAATTGCATTGCAACAGTGTTATGTAGCTTTAAAGGAGAGATTTTGTTTTATTGTACTAGCAAGCCAGTATCAGAAATGCAGATACAAACCACAGACATTCATCTTTAAAACTTATGTCAAAAGAAATACCAGGTTGCAGAAGAACTATAACTGCAGGAGACAGACAGATTTTCTTTCACTGTAATCTTTTTGGAAGAGATCATATCTGAAACTTGTACTTTTTCTCTGTCACTACCTGGCAGAGCAGAGGTACTTTGCAGCCAGAAGGATGCTGAATATCTTTAATGCTTTCTCTTTAACTCACTGTAAAAAGCTGGTGAGCAAGTAAATCTCTGCTGTATGATTTCACAGCTCAGCATGAGCATTATGTGAAAAAGCAGAGCAAATGCCGATTATTTTTTTAACGGTGCAGGCCAAGCAGGAAAAGGAACCTCAAATGGCTAAGTGTAAGGAGTGCTCACCTGCTGATAATTAGAAGACTGAATGGCACTCCGAGGGAATAGTGTGTATGGAAGGAAAGGGAGACAAAAGAGAAAAGGGAAAGCAAGTGTGACAATATATGTGTCTTGATGCTTTATATGGGATTTGCATATTTGAAATTTTATGTTAGCAATATTTTCATTTAGCTCACGGTTTAATTCATAAAACTCCAACTTCACATAAGAAGTCTGTGATTTTACTGAGTTGGACTGAAGTTAAGACAAAAGAGCTAACACTATAGGGTTTATGACATGTAGATTGAGTGTAATCTGGATCAAAATTACTGCCATGTACAAGCCAAGTGTACAGGTAGAGCATGTCTGATGCAGAATATATTGGGCTAATTCTTCAACAACTAGACAGAACTGGACATGATCAGAAATCTTTCTGTAGGACTTGTGGCAACCCACTCTGTTCTTTGTCCAAAATTTTTGTCAATCACTGCATAAATAGTATGACTGCAAATGATTTGGTAATTTATGTTAAAAATATAGGGTTAGATATGGTAAGTAAGTGTAAAATATGTGTAAATCTTTCAAGAATAAAGCTTAAATTATGTACATGTAGTTAGAAACAAGCATCTTGTATGTGTCAATAATGAGAGTAAGAAAAATAAAAGAATCAGTAAATCTCTTTGCTACTTAACAATAAATTGAAGCTTATGTTGCAATTAAATTTTGTAATTAAAAGTGTCTAATATTTAACAATGAAACTTTTCTATATATATTTATTGAAATATTAAAGGAAAGATGAAATATTAATTTTAGTAATGATAATATATTTCAGCTCTAGTAATCTTCTAATATCAGATGATATGCAAGAGACTTTAACATGTGTTTAAATATGCAAACCTTTAAAATTTTCATGCATTTATCTTCTGAAACACATTTCCTCCCCTTTCTCACTGTTTTATAATTCCTGACACAGTACTGAAAGAATTTGAAAAAAAGTATTCTCCAAAGAATACTGATGAAGCAATACACGTTTGAGATACTGAGTAATTCGAATCTCATAAAAGCTCTCTTCATTTTTTTTCCAGAATTAGGTCTCTCTCCTTCTAAAAAGAGAGTAAGGCCAGAATGGACAGTAAAGAGGCAGAAAAATAAGGTCCTCGTCCCTAACTCTAACCATAAACTGGGTCATTGCTTCCTAGATATCAGAACTCCTGCAGTATGACTTGCTGACACATCCAAGATAGCATCAATTTTATCTAATTTTAGTTGTCTACCATACAGACATCTACATCTGAGCTAGTCGCCCTGGGCTCTCTTTATTGTCAATGGAGAAAAAGAGGCACTTTTTAGGGAGCAATTCACCTGACCTATTTTTGACATCAACTTTAGGATGAAATAAATCATGCCCTAGAAGTGCTTATTTCTCTTCACTGAGTAAAGAGGAACCTAGAGTGACTAGTTCACCTATAGAGATCTACATTGTGAAGGTCTGAGTTAGGTGAGAGGAGCCATATCATTTGATTCTGATTCTTTCCTTTCATCAATAAATGATCAGCTTTACAAAAGAGAAGAGCTTTCAAAGTGTGATTGAAAAGCACCCACTTCAGAATATTTGGCCAATTGGTGCCAAATCCACTGCTCATTAAGTTATAATTGTGGTTTAAATTATCTGGAAAGGAAAACAAGTGAAACCAATGGCTTCCTAACTCCCAGAGGCAGATCCTAATCATGAGGTTTTGAACTAAATGGAAGTGGCATCAAACTTTATTTAACAATCTTCTTCAATCTTTAGTTTCTTTGAGCATGTTACAAACATTATCATTGCTCTTGCTACAAAATCAAAATGCTTTGAAAGAATCTCAATAAAGATAAAGAAATATAAGGTGAAGTTCTTAATAATTTTGTTCATTTTAATTTTATACAAATATTCAATATATTGAACTTAAATTTGTGAATAGCTTAGAATGTTAGAAACAGCTATTTTGGAAAATAAATGACTAACATTTATTCCTTAGCTCTAATTTTATTTTAGCATGATTGATGGAAGTATTTAGTATCCTTTCTCTTCTTTTGGAAAAAAAAAAAGCCTTCCCTCCAAAGTCATAAAGCTTGAAGAAGAATCCTTTTTGTCTTTTATAGACTTTCTGAACTTCTTATTTTCCTTTTTTACCCTTTTTATTATATTTTAATATTTGCCTATAGATGACTCACTGCTTGACCTATTCTAACATTCAAAAGCCAATCCCTCATTCCTTTAGGTATTGTATTGTAACTGCTACAGTGGTGAGCAAAATTCATGCTTTATTAGATAAATATGTAGGAATTCTACATGCAAAATAATGGCTAAAAGCTCATTGATATTTCATCAATTAATCCTTCTGAATGGTAGATGGACATTATAATACGAAGAATTCCAAATGGGATTTGCGTATGTAAATCACTCATTCTTTGTCATCAAGTAGACTTATGCATCACCCAAGTAATTTTTTATACGTATTTTAGCAATGCCACTCAAAATTAAAGAAGAACACTTAGTACCATTAACAGAAACAAACTGATCTTTGCGTGACTGGTTAATTTAAATATTATTAAAAATAGAAACACTTTATAACATTTAACTGATTGGACAACTCAGAGACTTTAAATCAACAAAATTTTCTCTTTGAAGTTTAAAGAAGATAAAAAGTCAGACAGGTTCAATTTGAACATACTTGGATCTTTTAGTATTTGTTTTTGCATGTGCATATTCATTCACAGAGCAATTATTGTTTAGCCAAATGTTTGCAGGAGGATATGGAGTTGGTAATGGTTTAAATATGCTTGTTTGCCAGACAATATGCATATTCATAACTTAAGTTGCTAGTATGATTATATTATGTTTATATAAGATAGAGGAATAAAGGAAAATGCAATCCAGAGCAAAATATATATAACATATATATATTTATGACATATGACTATACAGCTTTCAGCTGTCATATAACTATACTAATAAAGTAAATGGTAAATTCTTATTGATTTTAAGAGAAAAAATATTGGTTATGTTAAAAAAAATAAAGTAAATCTTCATTCTTTATAAAAAATCATCAGTCTGGAAATAACTAATTTCTCTTGTGACACATTCCATCAGATTTAGTTCCATATTTTAGACTCCTAAAGACAGTTGTGCAGATGTCAATGCTGATATTAGTCAAATCTTCATTGACTATGTTGACTAGATCTCCACTGACTATAGTGGAGGCTTAGATATCTAGTTCTTCCACAAACAACCATTTTCACGTATCTGAATTTAAAGGTCTGCATTCTGGATCTGAATCTCAGTCATTAGAACAAAGATGTATACATTTAGGCTGTCTGAATGCAGAACTGAAATTCAGCTCTCTTATTTTCCAGGGCCAGATCATGAAGATAAACTTCTGGAACATGGTCAAGTTGTTTATTGAGGGGAAAAAATGTAATGAAGTACAATAATTTTATTGAATCCTCCAAGACAATATGCTTAGTTATATGGTCAGTATGTCACTACTCAGTAATGAGTACAAGGAATATTAACCACAAGAAAGAACTGTAACAAGAGCAAGAAGTCCTCACAATAGATTGGGTGATGGAAATCAGGCTGAGCAGTGTTTTTCTAAAGCAACAGTGAACCTGATGGTTACAGTACCATTTAGTTTAGCAGGGATCTTTTGAGATCATCTAGTCTAACCTCCTGTCTCAGAGCAGAGTCAGAGAAAGCAGGTTACTCATGGGTGTATCCAATCAGTCCCCTAATATCTCCAAGGATAGATACTCTGCAAACTCTTTGGGTAAACTCATAGAAGACATACTCCATTCTGTTAGTCACCTTCATGGCCCATCGCTGGATTCACTTCAGTGAGTCTAAGTCTATCTTGTACCGAGGAGCCCAGAACCGGATGTATATAATGTGTTGCAGATGTGATCTCACAAGTGCTGATTACAGGGGAAGGACCACCTCTCAGCTTGTTGGAAATGCTTTTCCTAATGAAGCCCATGAGACTTTTAGCCTTCTTTTACTCAAAGGCACATTGTTGTTTCATAACCAAATTGTTATTCCCCAAGGTCTATTGCTTAAAATCTACTCTATAGCTGCATGGCTCAACAGCCTGTACTGGTGGACAGGGCTATTCCTTCCCAGATTCAGGACTTGGAAATTGCCTTTGCTGAACTTCATTAGATTTTTGTGGATCATTTTCCCAACCTGTCAAAGTCCTTC